>NC_139682.1:74960211-75006548 GCF_964106915.1 Podarcis gaigeae | reverse complement strand
GCCTAAACTCTGCAGAAGTTCAGATCTGAATTCCCAGGTTCAGATCTTGTGTTTTCTTAGGCACCCCTGGAGTTACTTGCTGTGCGCCAGAGCTAATCCTATCCCAACTTCCTTTAAGTTTGCTTCCCCATTAAACTTCCTTTCCAGCTCATGAATAAAAATACTCAACATCCCCAACTGTGCTAGGGAACGCACTGCTGCCACTGTCTTTACATCTTCAAACTGGTTACATATTCTAAAACTTTTCTTTCTTCTTCTAATACATTTTTAATCCACGTTGGGACCATACATTTTACCTTTCAGCAATCCTCTAAGAACTTTTTGAAAAACAACAAGAGAGGAATGTTTTGTTTTAAACTGAGCTCACCCCAAAGCCTTGCAAGTTTGGACCTTGTTTTTCTGTAATACTCCTGGAGTTCCTTCTTTGCTCCAGAGCCCCATATGTACATCACCTTGAGCTTGGGTGTATTTTGGCTGCCCCATTCATTTTATGGTAGCGGTAGATGCAGCAGAAATTTGCAGACAGACTTTCTCCTTCCATCAAAAGCCATCAGAAAGCCTTATTTGAATTTTTTTTTCAGGCCAAGCTAGATGTTACGTGTGCTAATATTTTTTTTGTCATGTACATAGCAGTCACCTGAAAATCTGAGCAAAAATGGCCTCTCCAAAGGGATTCTACAATCATCACCTGAGGCCCTTCTTCATGCCCTTCCTCCCTGAGAGGGTGGCAGGTATGAAAATAAACAAGCCACTTGTTCATAGATGCCCAGGGTTAGGATGGACAGCTGGTCCTATGTAATGCACCTGCTGCATCTCCTAAAGGCCACATCTGGGAGGGTTTTTAAAATATTTCTACCAAAGCGTTGTAATAGGAATGAGACAATAAAGGGAAGCACAGCATTTTTGCTAAACTCTGTGTGATGCTCACTGTGACTGACTCATTATGCACAGTTCCATGGCTGAAAAGGGATTAGTGCTCCTATGCAACCCTTCCTTGGACTTCAAGTGGAGCAGAGTTGTACCCATCTTTCTGCAGGGCCTGCAAGATGGAGCTATTCTGCCAGGCCTTTGGCCGGGGTCCAATCTGACTCCCCCTCTCTCTTTCTAAGAACTTGCATGAAAGTGGCCCCCCGAGCTTTCTCACAGGCTCATATAAGATCAGTATAAACAGTTAGGCCTGGTGACCATTTAAGGTCCTCATTCCTACTTTGCAGGTTGCCATCTGACTGGATTTCACTTTGATTCTGACTTGATTTTAAGATGTATTTTAATTGATTGTTTGATTTTATGGTAATGTGTCATATATTTGATGTTAGCCGCTCTGAGCCTGGTTTTGGCTGGGGAGGGCAGGGTGTAAATAATAATAATAATAATAATAATAATAATAATAATAATAATAATAATAAATACCCCAGCTTTCGACTGCCAGTCCTCAAAAGCAAATTCAAACTGTCCCTCTCAGCAGGAATGATACTGGCTGACTGATGCACAGGGTGTGTGTGTGTGTGTGGGTGTGTAAGAGAGAGAGAGAGTGTGTGTGATCTCCCAGATCATTTCATTCCCAGTAGAAAAACAGATTGGGATGCAAACTATTCTTGCACCCCAAGGAATGATGAAATACATGGAACAGGAAGCCATGGCAGTCTCATGTAACATGATGCTTTCCTGCTTAATGTATCTTGTGTGCTGTTTTGTGGCTTTGCTGATCTGTGTACCAGCTCCGGCTGTTTATAGCGCCACATCATCTACAGGATCTGAACTATAAAATGTCGATTTAAATAATCCAATGGATGCCTCCTTATATCTTCCCAAACAACTTGCAGAATAATCTGCATTATTTATCCAACCCCCTTTTTGAAACCTGTTTTGTCTCCAAAAGCAGGGACTTTTATAAAGGAAGGTGGGGGGTGGTGGACCCCAGAACTGCACTATCACTCCCACTTGCAAAAGGGTGTTGGAATTTTAGGCTTCTTTGAGACTTAAATGTGCCTCCTGCCTTTGCTCTAATTAGTAGCAATCAGGAAGGCTAGCTGGGGGACACCTGGTGTCTCAGCGTCGTGAAGTGTTGCCTGATGGCTACAGACGTTGCCATATGTTCCCTGTGAAATATTGCCATAATCTCTAGCAACAGGAATCGCTGATAGGAGATGAAAGATGGTTTCTTCCCTTCGTCCTGCTCTGTTTTTCAACATTTGCAAGGAGCCTGTTGATCAACTTAATTTCCTTTCCGCTGGGAAAGGAAGCCCGGTGCTATAAAACTACTTCAGCTCCCCACAGCTCAGACCATTGGGAGCTTGGTGAGCAGGATGGATGAAAGCCCTTTGCAAAAGAATCAGGCAGCGCCTGGACCATACAAAAGAGTCCTCAGGAAGCCAATAGAAGCTGGCCACATGCGGCTTTAGTATGCATGCAACCACGGATAGAACCATCCAGCTGAAAACAGCTGCAATTGAATCACTGATCCACACTGTGCTTTTGGAAGACAAATAATTCCAGGCTGGTAGGACCTGATCCATCTGTTTGGGGTTTGTCCTTAGTCATGAAACAACATGTCTGGTGAATGGTCATCATCAATATACAGTTTTGTCAAGTGTCTATCGATACTCAGTATGTGTGTGTGTGTGTGTGTGTGTGTGTGTGTGTATAATATTTTATTATATTTCGTAAGTTTCACATAGACAGTCCAATACATAATAATTTTTTCTTTAGTTTTGTCAACTTCCTAGTTTCATGGTGTTTTTTTATTCTGCCCCTTTGCTGCATCCTTCTTTTATATAATAATCACAGTACAATAATATTTAATTCTTTCTGCTGCTCATAGTTCAAACCCTGCTTGCGAATTCATCACATTATAATATTCCCTTAAATAGTCCGAAAAAGGCTTCTGTTCTTCCATAAAGCAGTCATCAATAAGTTCTCTTATTTTAGCCATTAACTTTTCTGATTCGGCATAGTCCATCACTCTACTTCAAAATTCTTCTTTTTTTGGGGGGGGGGGGACTTCTTCATCTTTCCATTTCTGTGCATAAAGAATTCTAGCTGCTGTAGTTACGTACATAAACAACTTAAATCATTGGGGTGGGGGATGACTTCTGTCCCTATAATCCCTGGAAGAAATCAGTACTTGGTTTATAAAGGCTTTTGTTGGCTAGCCGTCAGGAGCTAGCTGTGTGCTGGAAAGTTTGTATAGACTGAAGCTTGGGTTTGGTTGGTCTTCACAGTTAGAAAGCAAATGTTTTTCAGAGACAGCATTGCATACAATCATGTACATTTGCACAACAACATATACTTGTATGTCTATAGTTACAAATAAAAATACATGTTGCAAACAGATTCCTGAACATCGTGGAACTTTTCTGTTTAGTACAAAACCTGGAAACAGTTTTGTTTTGTTTTTAGGCAAGAGACACTTCAGGCAAAACTTTACCACTCCACAATTAACATTTGGGAGGTACTCCAGGGACCGCAGGGACCATCAACTGCCCATTGCTGCAAGGAATTTGAGTAGATGCTGTCAAAGGTATGCTGCACCGGAGGGCCCTGTTAATGCAAAAATTAGATTCCCCCAACATTCTCCTTCAAACATGACAGGAATTTGAATAAACAAATGTGCCTGGCCCTGGCCCATCTAATTTGGTCCCAAGACAGTGGCTTGCAGCAGGGATGGCCAGTTGTGCCTTCCTAATATCCCAATATCCAGCTCCCACCACCCTCAGTCAGCATTGCTAATGTTAAGGGATGAAGGAAGCTGTAGTCCAACAACACCTGGAGGGCATCCTGTTGGTTACTCTAGGCTTATAGGGACAGTGTGAATGTGCAACCTCCTGGAGATAAGCTCTTAGCTGGTTTGTTCCTTGCTGGTCCTTTCAGCTGCTTTGCTATGCCACAGTAAACCTAGGTTTGACTTAGTGTATCTTCTGAACCCAGGCTCATGGTTAAGCTCTCTGCCTGTTAACTATGAGCTGTAAGCAAGAGTGGCCCTGGCTGGGTAATACCTTAAGTCAGCATGGTGTGAAAGCAGGATGGACTAGGAGGAATGCACCTGCACATTTGTTTAGTCCCAGAAAGCCATAGTTTGTTATGTGAACCGGGCCATTATTTGTAAAGTCCTTTGAGCATGTAGGCCACATATTACATAAATACGAATCATTGTTATTAATAAAGTTGTGTTTTTTTTAAAAAAGTAAAGCCTTTTTTAGTCCATTAGGAGAAATACAATAATTAATTGGGGGTTTTTAGAAGCCAATTTTTGTCTTCTGTGGTTCTCTAATACAAGGCTTTTTGACTTCATAATGAATTAGAGAATGTTATTGTTGTTATTCTGAAAGAAACAACTGGTTTTACAGCCTATTCATTGCTTTTGTAAGTAGTGCTGTTTTAAAACAGGCATCCTCCTCTTTTGTTTCCACCCGCCTTCCAGCTTTACATGAACAGCTCAAGCTGTTAAACTGTATGCCGGTGATTGATCTCTTTAATAAAAAGGCAGTTCCTTAGTAAGGAAAGTGATAAACAAATGGACTTGTTTGTCCAGTGCTTTAGAGATTATGGTAACTCTGGGGCATCGGTTCTGTCTTAACCGATAAGTTAGATGAAAGACATCAATTCCAACTTCCATATCCAGAAGGGAGACTGCTCTCCATGAACGGGGTGGATAATGGGGTGCATTTCTGCAACTGTGTTAATAGTTTTTTTTAAAGAAGGCTTTGAAAGTAAGGGAGGGAAATGATATTTCTGATGATTTCTTCAATATGCAACTATGACTCCCTTGAATTAGCCAGATGTTATTGTGTTTTATTGCAGTACGATTGCAGGGGCGGTATGAGGACAGACCATGACTGTGTGCGCATTGTACCTTAGAGTCCAAACTGGGTCATTGGCTGACCCCTGTTCAGCGGATGGCCCTCTAGCTGAAGGGGCGCATTGTTTACAGATAAGGAATCATACGAAGGGAAGGCAGGGGCCTTGAAGCTGCCCACCAGCAGTTAGCACCTGAATTGCAGACTGAGCAGGCATGTAGGTCCCCTGATCACAATATTTTCCACTGTGGTGAAATGTGTTGCATTTTCATTTACATGATAGTAGTTTTGTAGATCTGCATCTATCTATATTAAAAAAATTGGTATAAGCAAATTCTATGGAAATATGTGCCTATTTCTTTAGTAACATGTAAGTGTCAACTTTGGTGCATGGCTGAAACATCCTCTTTCTTTCTTTCTTTCTTTCTTTCTTTCTTTCTTTCTTTCTTTCTTTCTTACTGCTCTTTCCCCTTAGGTTCTGCTCACTGCAGTGATGTAAATATGTAAATGGCGACGCTTCCATAATCTCTGCATTATGTGACAGAAACACAAAGTACATATTTCTCTGGCTGTTTGCTACAAAAAAGCCTTTTCTTGCTAAGGTAATGCCTGTTTCCATGGTATACACCACATTGTCCTTCAGAACCGCTTGATTAAGACACACGCTCCATACTTCGTGAATGTGGTCGCATTTTATAGCACTCTAAAGGAAAGCTACAGCAAATTGTCGTTATAGTTCTTCAACTTGTAATGCTTTTTTCATTATATGATGTGTTGAAAGATTACTGCTGGCTCTGTTTGGCAGTGCCAAGGGAATGTAGCAAAACATGCTTCGCTCTGCTGTTATGTGGTCTTGCAACCCTCTCATTTCTGTCACATTGTAAACATTGTCTCTGTGTTTTCTTGTGGGCTCTAAGCTGGAGTCTACGCTGGCAAGAATGCTTTTTTTTTGTAAACTCTGAAGTCAATAAGCAGGGAAGATGGCAGTCTTATGTTGCCTGTTGCTGTGAAAAGTTGCAGAGGTTGCTGCAGAACGTGGTAGAACTGGGCTTGCTTACCTTTCGCTGAAGAGGAAATGGGTAATGTGCTTGTTTTGACCTTTAAGGCCCATCATGGTTTGGGACCAAAGAATGTGAAGGATTGCTTCTTCATATATATACCTACCTGAACTGTAAAGTTATCATCAGAGGCCCTTCTGTAGATGGCCCTGCCAGGTGTGGTGCAGCAGTTTTCTGCTTGAAAGGGTCTTTTTGGTAGTGGCTCCTTGGTTGTTGAATATGCTCCTCAGCAAGGCTCACTGGGTGCCTACTTCAATGTCTTCTTTTGCACCAAAGTCCTTCCTTGTGCACACCTTTTAAAATCATAGAATTGTAGAGTCTGAAGGGCCCAAACCTATGCAGGAATCTCAGCTAGTGATGGCCATCCAACCTCTGCTTAAAAAACTCCAATGAAGGAGAGTGCTCTACCTTCCGACGGAGTCCGCTCCACTGTAGCTTTTAAATCTGCCTTGGCTCTTACATTTTATCATCTGCTCTTTGATTTCTTTAATTTAAAGCTTGTTTTAATGCTGCATTACATCTTATCGCTTTACTTTTTTTAAAAAAACAAAAACAACAATTTGTGGGCATTTTGGTTTGACAGCTGCCAGGGTGTTTCAATTTGTGGTTACATCCAGACACTGGGTTGCAAAAGGTACAACCAAATTTGAGAAACTGACTTGCTGCGGTCGTGCAAACATTGATTTGTTTTTATTTACCATTTTTATTATTATGAATATCTATAAGCCACCCTTTGCCATGCAGTCCCATGGTGAGATACATACAGAATAACAACAACAACAACAACATACATTTTTAATTTTTAATTTTTAATTTTTAATTTTTCTTTATTTTTTTACCAACAACCAAAACCCACACAGTGAAACCCCCCAGGCGGCTGATACATTGAGTATACATAATCAATAATAACATATTCAAATCAACCATATGTACAATTCTATATACATTAACACTCCTCCCTCCACAAGGTTTATTTAACTTTTAACATTTTAATTGCCCCAAATTGTAAATTGCATACATACATACATACATGCCACCCATCTGACTGGGTTCCCCCAGCCATTCTGGGCGGCTTCCAACAAATTAAAACACAATAAGAAAATAAAACAACATATGCCATAAAACTTCAGTTAAAACCATAACTTAAACAGCAATCGAAAATAAAAACAGCTCTGCAGAAGGGGGATCATCCCCTTTATGTTTATCCTACACCCCCAAGGTCTGTCGTGACCCAAAAAGGTGTGTCGTGACCTATTAACAGAAAACATAAAATGACTGAACCTCAGGGGGAGACATCATTCCACAAACTAGTTGAGGAGACCTGAGGAACAGATCAAAATAGGATGAGAAAATTAGGCTGAGAATGTGACTGGATGTGGATGAGAAATATCTCGTTAAGATTCACTGAAATCTGTTTCTTATTGATAAGGGGGTAGATACCAAACCAAGAAGTTTCCACTTCCTTTTTTTTAAACTACTAGATTAAAGTTAGGCAAAGCTCCATGGCTCTCATTCTTCAGAATGGTCCAACTCTTGGTAATTTTCCGTCATACTTATTTCCCCTCTCTCACTGAGTTAAATGCTGAGAAGAAGCCATATATGGTAGAAATGACCTTCTATTAAAACAATTTTTGGCTCCTATCTTAGGAATTTCAGAAATTGCATGCCTGTAGTAGACTCATTTGTAATCAGTCTAGCTGCCTGGAATGCAACAAGCGATTGAACTCATTTTCTAATTACTAACACCAGCAAGAATAACTGTCACACAGCACTGGAAGAAGAAAAAAATGTTATTGCTCAGAAGTCAGCTATTTGCTTCATTAAAACTGGCCTATTGCCTTAAATATAGAGTAGCAGAATCGGTTTTGGGGTATTATACAGTGTAGAAAACTGAGGGTGGAGGGTTGGGAATGCAATTTTATGCTGGGAAAGGAAGCACTGTGAATTGACTCAGTCATTTATTCAATAATAAAGCAGTTGTAATTATGCAAGCATGTTATCTCTCAATTGATTAATAGGATTGGATTATTGTTAATATATCTAATATGTTAAATAATGGGCTTGTGATAACACATGCATGTATTTTTTATAATTAATAAGGTCTATTAAAAATGACGAGGCCCAACCAACAGGAATGCAGTCTGTTTTGCGTGCTGAGGTCCCCAAGACACCCCAAACCCAATAACTCAAACTTCACACATTATTTTTGTTTAAGGTTTTTGGCATAATTTTGGCCACAACTTTATTATCAATACAAATTGTGAGTGGTTGCTTAGGCATTGGTTAGACTATCTGTCCTCCCCGCCTTGGGGACAGCCCTGACTCCGTAGTCAGTGCGGAAGAGCAAGATCAGGGTCAACTGGAGCTGCGAAACAGACCCTCAGCTAATCCCCGCATGCTCCTTGGAACTTACACGGCCCGCACCCTGCACCAAGGGTTTGGACGAAGGGGATGGTAAGTTCCAGAATTCCTTTAACGGAATACCCGTGCAGCATTGGAGGGGCAGGCCCAGCCTATCCATACCCCTCCACCAACCAATTTTAACCAATGCCTAACCGCCACCCGAGCCCTTTACGCTCGCCGCCAACCACTCACAGACTAAACCACACCCTCAACTTGGACACCACTGCATCCAACCAGACATCATTCCCCAACGGGGAAAGATGCACCCCATCATCCCTGAATAATTCAGAGGCCTTGAACGAAATCAGAGGGTGAGGAATCACAAATCCGCCCAAACCAACCACCAATTTGCTTGCCGCGGAATTAATCCGTTTCCTAACTCTTTCGGTGGCCGCCGGGCAAGGGCTACCCCTCCAAATGCGGCGTTTCAGCAGCTGCGACCAAATTAGTGTGGTTGAAGGCACCAAGGCCGCCAAATCCCTCAAGTCCAGTAATATGGCAGCACGCAGCCCAAAGCAGGAAGAGGAAACCATATCATTCTCCCCCAGCTGCACCACTATCGCTGTAGGGGGGCCAGCGTGGAGGACCCGTCTGTGCATGAGAGGCAATAATTCTCTCCACTGCATCCCTCGTCTGGAAATCCAGGACACCTGCACGTGCTGCGGAAGGCCCAAGCCAGCTCCCAGACCAGATTGACGAGCTCTGACAGCGGCCCAGTGCACAATGCTGTGTCCCACTATCCAAATACGGATAGCGGCCAGCCCTAGGGTTAAAACACAAAAATGTCAGTACACACACCACCATTATTTCCTCACATATACTTTGAATGCATCCGATCTCCAACGACCCAGGTCCTTTATCCTCCTTGCAGACAAACCCCAATGGGCAGCTGTCGTTGCGGCACCAATACGGAAGGAGTGAGGAGCAAATTCCGATGCTTTGCGGCCGCAGGCCACTACCACCTTGCGCATCACCTTAGTGAACTGATGCCGGACTAAAGGGTGCCCATTTTCATGAATAAACAAAGGCCCCTCGCCTGCCGGCCGCAAGGACAAGTATCTCTTAAGATCCTTTACGGGGCAAGGACCCTTCTCTCCCGTTGCCGAGAGCCGAATGACGGCTCCCCTACCCACCTAGTCAGTCTTCGAATTCCTGATATGCACCCTCAGGTCCGACTGTGACATGCTCACGTCCTGCAACAGCAAACCCCTGGAACCTCCATCCCGTTTTTGCTCCAGGACCACCTCGCCTACCCTCAGTGCCCCAAAGAATGCCAAGGAAAAGGCTGCTGAAAATAGACGGGCCTCAAACTTGGACCAACAGATGCTCCGCAGTTTACTGCGCATCTGTATCAGCAACTCAAAAGTGATGGGACTTCTGGGAACAGTCCTCGATGGGGTGAGCCGTCCCCATCCCTCCAATGCCCGGCGCACCACAAACTTCCTACATGGGTCCTTGTCAAAAGTGGCCCTGCTAAAGAAAGAAATTGCTGCCGAGTGAAGTCGCAGGGTCCTAGCCGCCCGGCGCATCTGGAACAAATGTGCCAGATACTTAAGCACCTGGGCAGTAGAATGAGGGGTGATGACCGCCCCCGCCGATTGGCCATTAAAGGACAGAAAATCAGCCCAGGCCTTCTTATAGGACCTTAGCGTGGAAGGGGCGACTGATGCTGCTACTCCCTGTGAAACTAAGTGTTGCCAAGGTTCCAGAGATGATCCGGGAAAATCTCCGGACGGTCTCGAGCCTCTGGCGCCAATGACCTGAATCGTTCCATCTGAAAACGGGACAGAGCATCAGCAATCTCGTTAGAAATACCCGGAACGAAGCGAGCAGAAAATACAATATTAAAACGCAGACAGTGCAAAACAAACACCCGAAGCAAGGCCGAAACCCTAGACGACCGGGATGACTGCTTAGCTAAAACAGTCACTACTGCCTGGTTATCGGACCAAAAACAAACCCGATGGTCCTTAAAATGCTCGACCCACAAGTGTACCGCAACAACTATGGGGAAAAACTCAAGAAATGTCAGGTCTCGAGTTATCGCTTCCCCACACCAAGCCTGGGGCCAAGGTTCAGCACACCACCTGCCGTCCCAAAACAAACCAAACCCCAGTGACCCTGCCGCGTCCGAATGCACTTGAAAATCATTGTGGAGGTTCAAAGTGTCCTGCCACAGTGATACGCCATTAAATTCTTCCAGGAATTCCAGCCACACACGGAGGTCGGCTTGCACTTGGGCGGACAAACGAACCCTATGATGCGGTGCCTGCAGCCCCGAGGTAAGTTTGGCCAGGCGAGAGCAGAACGGGCGCCCCGGCGCCACCACCCTGCAAGCAAAGTTTAAATGACCTAGCAACGACTGAAGCTGTCGCAAGGTAACCTTCCTCAATGGGAGCAGTTCTTCAATGACCTTCCTTAAAGCAACTAACTTATCTGGCGGCAAACTAGAGGTTTGGGCCACGGTATCCAACAAGATACCCAAATAGGTAAGTTGCGTAGTGGGACCCTCAGTTTTCTCTGCCGCTAATGGAACCCCCAGGTCTTCAGCCAGGGACGCAAAGGCACGCAGCAGAACCACGCAATCCCCCGTGTCCCTCGCGGAGGTCAGTAAAAAGTCATCCAAATAATGCGTAACCCCGCCCAAACCGGTTCTGTCGCGCAAGGCCCATTCCAGGAATGAGCTGAAACACTCAAAAGCCGCACAAGCTACCGAGCAGCCCATGGGCATAGCCTTATCAAAATAGAATCCCCCGTCAAACTGAAAACCCAGCAGCCAGAAATCCTCAGGATGAATTGGCAACAAACGAAAAGCCGACTCAATGTCGCACTTGGCCAATAGGGCACCAGGCCCAAACTTCCTTATCATCTTGATCGCATGATCAAGAGAGGCATACTTCACCGAACAGAGCTCCGGGGGAATTACGTCGTTAACCGACGTACCATTAGGATGAGAGAGGTTATGAATTAGGCGAAACTCCCCCGGGGCCTTCTTGGGAACTATTCCCAAGGGTGAAATGTGCAAATTAGGAAAGGGGGGGGTGGCGAAAGGACCAGCCATACGACGTAAAGCCAGCTCCTTTTCAATTTTCTTACGCGCCACACCAGGCATGTCCTTAACGGATTTCTGGTTCCTAGGATTCTGGGCTACAGGGGCCACGACCACTGGGATCCTAAATCCCAGCGAAAAACCATTACTCAAATACGACGCTGACTCTCTGTCTGGGTAAGATTCCAGTAACGCCAGTAACGGCTGTAGCCGAACCGGAGTATAGGCCAAAGAAAAGATATCACTTTCCTGCTCCGGGAACAGGAGGCTGGGCAGGGACCTTGGGGGGCTGCTGGGAGCCCCCTCCCCTGCGAAAGGGCCGCCTGGCCGCGGAGCAAGCAGAAGCCGAGTGGCTCCCAGAGCATTTGTCACAAAGGTGTGCGAATTTACAGGCTTGACGTTGGCAAATGCCCTTATTAAAGTCCCAGCAGAACCACTTGCGCCCAACTTTTTGGGTGGCAGGCTTGAATTTTTGCAACTCAGAAGCCTTCTTCTCAATACGTGGTGCCACATAAGTGGTCCACACGTCCAAGTCCTTCCTGTCCCAGCGGGCCGTCGGTATCTTGGCCGCCCTACGCCTAAAGTTCTGGTCATATGATAATGCAGCAGTCTCGCCAGCCATCGTAAAAGCTGAACGGACAATAGACAGATAAACCCAGAGGTGCAGAGACCTCTTGGGATACGCTGCAGAAATCACACCAGCAAAAACCTGGAAACTATCCATCCAACGTTCAAAAGTCCTGTCAGCCTTTGCTACAATTGTCCGTCTTTTGGGAACGGAAAGGCCCTTGTCCAGCGGCTCCCGACCATCAAGCGGAGGAGCCAAGCTGAAAATATCCACGTAGCGGCCATCCAGAATCCTAGACCGCAATTTGGAAGACAAGTGGGCACCAGGAATAATATCCCTAGCAGAATTGGTGGAGACTCTTACGTCAGGCACCAGGACCCCTTCTCGACACTCCTGTACGGCGCCATACCTGGCCCTATGAGAATTTGCCCTACGCTCCCAAACCCACTTTGGCAGCCCCGACGACTACCCGTAGCCCCAGTAAAGCTTAAGGGGGGCCCCCTCATCACTGCTAGAGCTGATGGAGGAAGTACCTGAAGTGGAGGACGATGTGTCCCTCCGTCTCTTCTTAGAGTGCCTCCTGGAGCCCCTTTTTCGGCGACGATGCCCACCGGAAGAGGACCTTGGAGGAAGAGGAAGACTGTCTTCAATCGAAGAATCTGACGCTTCACCCTGTTGCACTGCACCTGGGGCTGACTGAACAGAGACAACTTGTGAATGAACTGGATTAGAATGCCCCAGCGCTGGGGGCCGTACAGGTGAGCCCCGTACAGCGCGGCCCCGGGTCGATGCGCTTCTTCTGGCGCCGACCCTGGCACGACCACGGCCCCTAGGCACTGCATCCTGCGATACAGGCAGCACCGAAGGTTGGACCTGCGGAGCATCAGGTAAGCCAACTCCGGCTAACAGTGGCTCCCCTTCTTCACTAGATGATGATGCAGGAGGGGAAACATCCACCGGGGGAGGCGGGAATGCTGATGACGTTGACGGGGTCGAGCAACGGTGTAGCAGGCCATCCATCTCCGCCTCTACCCTTGCCAGTGTCACCGGGTCGCCAGACAAACTTGAAACCATAGCCTGGATGCGTTTCAAGGACTGACCAGGCTGCGGAGATCGCAAGGCCTGGGATGGGCCTTTTATAGGCCGCTTCGAGGAGCGGGCTGGAACAGGCCTTCCTGCTGCCTTCTTAGGAGCCATTCCTACTACTGGTGAGAAAAGAAAAGAAAATAAAATTAAGTAGGAGAAAAAAAAAAAAAAAAAAACCAAAAAAAAAACCAACTAAGTTCTTTAAGACGCTAGAATCTGCAAGAAAATGAAGCAGAATGAATTAAATAGTTAATTAAAACTAAGACCTAGACTATAAAATGATGCACCAGTAGACAGGAGGCAACCCCTTGCCTACAGATTATGCAACAGATCGGTAACCCAGGAGCAGCTGGGAAGAGCACCAGCCACCAAATCAGAAGCTGTCCAATACGGAAACAAACCACAACCTTGTGCTCTTTACCAGCACACACACCTACACTAGCCGTCCAGGCTGCGTGCAATTGAAGAAATTAATTGCCTGCAAACATATCAACTGCCACAAGAGGTCGCAGTAGTACCAATTATACTCAGCCTAGGATAAAGCAACCACCAGGCCCTGCAATTACTAGGCCTGAACGCTAGAGGCCGCCACGTGGCCGAGAGGAATCAAAATGGCGCTCCCGCCTAATGAGGCTGCAAAATGGAGGCCTCACAGCTCTCCGCTCAAATCAATGCACCTCTGGGGACAACCAGCGGCACCCAGCCCCCCAGCAACACCAGGCCGGCCTCCCAGGGCCTGCTACAGGGCAAGGTAAGCCACCCCTAGCCAGGCAGCCAGCCGCAGGGAAGCAAAGGGGCACCAACAGAAGCCTGTGGGGAAGGGAGAAGCAAGGACAAACTGAGAAGAAATGTTCCCTTGACTGGGGATCGACCCTGCAAGAGGGCAGGGGAATTGAGGGAAGCCCTCCCCACACGGCCCCTGGGCCCAGGCCGAGCACCCCCCCCCCCGACTAAATTAAAGGGAATTAAAACAAACAGGAAAATTAAATAAAGTGGGGAAGGATCTTTCAGCAACAAATTAAAGAAAGAGGAGAAAATGGAGGAAGAAAAACAAAGGGAAAAGGTATACGACCCAAACTTCTGCTGTAGTCACTCAGAGATCCGATGAGATCCGATGTCCACAGCAAAAGAGAAAGAGAAAGCTGTGGACCTTGCTTAAATAGCCACTGACCCCACCCCTAAGTTTGCAACATCAACTTTCCCCAGATAACCAGATCCTCCCATCTAAACAAGCCCTGGCTTTAACTTGCCTAGCAATCATGGGGTGCCTTGTATAGCCCCATCCGCAACCCGTGCTCTCCTTTTAGTGAGAACACGCTTTGCCTGAATCTCTAAGCATTTTGTTCAGTCTGTCTAGAGATCCATCATTCTCAAATCCAGTAGGGAATTAGAATAGTGGCACATTCTTCTAGTTATTTTTTGTTGTTGTTGTCTCAGTTAATGGATTACATGCTTATATAATCATGGAGTAGAACGCTGTTATTCAGATAGCCAATGCTTTCCATTCCTTGGATTCTGGGGTCGTCCCCGTCCCCCCATTTTCTTGCTTTTTGTTCCCATATATCTAAAATACAGCCTATGGTCTATCATCTCCTGCTTCCTATATTTTATTTCAATCTGCTGATTTGCACAGCTGGGATGAATGTGATGTTTCCAAGGTGAACTGTCCATTGTTCTTTCATCTTTGGTACTTTCAGGAATATTCGTCGTTTGTTTCTTTTTCTTACCCAGCATAAGTTCATGAAATCAAATTAGGAGGATTTTTTTCTGACATATCTACCCAGTAATAGGGCCGGCCATGCCAGAGAATGATTCTAGATGTTAATATGAAACATAAGTGTTTTGAAATATTTGTCACCATGGATAAAGTTAGGGGGAAGCAAATGTCTATCTGTGTGTAAATGGAAATCAAACCCCACACGCAGGACCCTCCTCCACCCTTCCTCCTTAAAATTGGAAAGTGAAATATATAGCCAAAGGCATTTCAGTGAATTCTTTGACATCTTCTGTAAAGAAAAGCAAAAGCAAACCTAATAACAACAAGT
The DNA here is from genome assembly GCF_964106915.1 of Podarcis gaigeae. NCBI lineage: Eukaryota > Metazoa > Chordata > Lepidosauria > Squamata > Lacertidae > Podarcis > Podarcis gaigeae. The sequence goes on along the minus strand of NC_139682.1, from coordinate 74,991,543 downwards.
AAGTGTTTTCACAGCAAAATAAGTCTTTTGGAATGTTGATGTGCTATTCCTTAGGTATTTAGCTTCATATAGAGCAATCAATTAGCACGGCAAATATTATCATAGTAGCTCATTACAGAACGTGAAAGGGAAGACTCAAATAGTGTTTTATTTAAGGGAAGAGACATTGGGGCTCATCAAAAGGATCTTTGCAGAGGCTCATTTTGCATTCTGCAGTGACAAACCCGCTGCCACTATTGGAGTCTGCCTGCTATTCATAACTGCAAAGGGAATTTCTTATGGAGGATGCCTCTATGGTTGCTTCAATGACATTTTGGTTCTCAGTAGAAACACATTCAATTCCACATAGTAATCGTGCTTTAATAACAGCTGAAAATATGTTTTATGGTGGATGTTGATAACTCAACGCTTATCCCATATATAGAAATTCAGATAATTGGAATTTCTCATAGCCCTGGATGCAGTTGAGGCCACTGGAGAATACGTTGATATAGAAGTTTAAAATCAATAGACTGTGTTTTGGTTAGTTTTCAGAGGTCTGTTGTGTGCTTAATATACTATATTTGTATCATGGGTTCTGGTTCCTGTAAATCGGAGGTCTCCCTCTCTTGAATGAATGAGGAGATAAGCAATTGAATTTGAAAGATTCTTTATGCAACAGAAAAGCAATTTTGTTCCTGGTTATCAAAGGGCAGGAAACAAACTAGCAATTGAATGCTAAATATTTATAACCCTTGGGCTCCTGATACATCCTGGACCTATAACTGACATATATATATATATATATATATATATATATATATATATATATATGTCAATGATAAAAGAGTAGCAATAGGGGCTTCTTGAAAGCTGAGTGACATTTGGCTGCAGAACTTTGCTAGTGGTTGAATCTCCCCTTGTTTCATCCACTCTCTGTGAAAATTACTCAGTGGGATTTCAATCTGTTGTTTTCCTCTAAATGGTTTTCTAAAGGAGGGGAGGGGAGGGTGTTACCATGGATGCTAACTTAAATATTAACTTGAGAAAGGATAACTGAAATGGTGTGTGTGCATGTGCGTTGATAGAAACCCAGAACAGAGCATGTATTCAGCTGAAACAGGAACAAACGTGACTTGAAGTTGACCGGCAAGTGCTGTAGTTGGGCTGCAATGCCCAGCTGTGACCTATTGTTCTCCTGCAGTGCAGTGTATAGCATTAGCTCTGTTTCTCCCTTTTAAACTCATCAGTGAGACTAGCTTTTTTCTGCCTTCCTTCCTCATGGCGTTAACAGGCTTTGCCTCATTTGGAAGAGAAAGCTGTACGGTGTTTTTCTTCCACAACTGTCTATTAACAGTCGATAAGCTGGAATAAAGACAAATAAAGGCAAACCTTATTAGGTCATGTATGCTGCCGGGTGCATTCCCAGCAGAAAGGAGGAACTCAAATGTGATGGATAGATAGATAGATAGATAGATAGATGATAGATGATAGATAAATAAACAAATATATGCAGCAGATGAACTCATGATCTGGGAGAGAATGTTACTTCTCTTTTCTTTCCTCTGGCCATGATACTAGTAAAAGGGTTGTTCACACATTACTCTGAACACAGGTACACATGGATAAGTGTTTGTTTGAAAGAGTGCACACTTGTTCATTTGTACAGCTCAAATGTTAGTGGACACAGGTACACGGACTGTACACACTGAACATTGCATGTGAATTGCTGTGCGAGTGTACAGTTCAACTGTTTGTATAAAGAGGTACATAGATTGTATACTCGTCAAATGTGAGTGTACTAAAGCCAACACTACTTTTATTCAGAAGGAGGCTTCTTTTAAGGCTGGTGGCTAAAAGAAGAAGCAAGCATGTTCAGAAAGGAGAGAGGGAGGATGTTGTCCACATGTTATGCTGACTGGGGTGGGTTGCTGCTGAACACAGTGTTTCTGTGACATATTTCCTGCAGCTATAACCTATAAACTGAGGCGCGCAGTTGTGCAGAAAAATATATTAGTGATGCCCCTTCATCAATGGCTAGCAGAAAAACACCTAGGAAGGACATAGGAAGCTGCAAATATTTGGTTATCTGGCTCAGAACTAATCTGACTGGCGGCAGCACTCTGGAGCTTGAGGCAGGGGTATTCTGCATGACCTGCTTGCATGGTCTTTTTCATGGGAGAAGCCAGAGATTGAAACTGGGACCTTCCGTGTAGAGTTTATCTTCGTATTTGGCAATCACTCATAGCCGAGTAAGATTGTCTTCCATAAACACAGTTTTAACAGTGGGTCTGTAAGTGACTGTGGAGGCCAATTCTGGATCCACACATCCTTCCACAGTGGGGACATTGGTTTCCGGGCGGGAGTTGATCACGGTGTGGATTTGCCAAGCACGTGGAGAGCTGACCACAGACACTTGGTTGTTGTTGGTGTCATGTTGAGTGCTATCTGTGCTTTGTCTCTTTGTGGCTTCTAGACAACATGCTCATTTAATGAGCGTTCATTCTGATTTGTTTGCGGGGAGCTTAGGGCATATTGTGTCAAAGCAAGTGTTACCCAACACTTTCCCATGGATTTTCTGGTCACTTTCCCTATCACGAAATGTCCAATCTTTTGGGGAAGAATGTTTGTTGTGCAAGACCTCCCAGTCACCTATAATTTTCCAGCTTTAATTTGTTCGCATGTGGTTGAATCCCAACGGAAAATGGCGGCAGCCTGGGAGCAACCCGAGACCATTTTAAGAGTCTACTACACTGAACACAGATACATTATTGAAAAGCTGGTCTTTGCTGACCTAAGACAATTAGCTAAAAACATGACAACTTGTTGAAGCACATTGATGTGGGGGGGAATCTAATTTCTTTGTCATATTAAACTAATAGTGCTGAATCTTCATAGGTAGAAACTCCAGGTACTGCCATCATACAAGTTTGAAATAATAGCAGGAGTTAAAATGTTGCTTTTAAAAAAAATCTTATTTATTACTTTATCTGATGTGGTAAGGAGCTGGTTAATAGCATATTTCTCCCCAGTCTTTTAAGCCCTGATTTGAGAGTGATTGTGTGTGTGTGTGTGTGTGTGTGTGTGTGTTTTTATAAAAAAACTGAATGCACTTTGCTTATCCTTTATAAGTGGAACTTAAAAACAGAGCTGCAATTTTACTTAATAGCTATAAACCATTACTCTAATGGTTCAACAAATACCTTGGAGGATACACGAGAGTATTCCAGCCTCCTAGCTCGCCTCCCCCACCTCCCCGGCAAAAGGGCTTAATATTAAATAAATGCCACCTCCCATTGGGTAAAGCAGTAATCCCCTGCTCATTTGAAAGGCGAAGGTAAGAACTGAAAGTGTTTTAGAATAAATGTTCAGGGACAGATGCAAGAAAATCTGTCATCAGATTATCATTTTATGCTGGAAATGGCAAATCCTTTCTTTTCTTTTTAAAAAATCTTTCCATTATCACTTTGAACACATCATGGTAAAATACAAACGTAAATGGAGAGTTAGGCACACAAATGGCTTATATCTGACATATTGTCCTGGGCTGCAAGAATTATCTGATTCCTCACTCCTCCAAGATGTAGCTTCACCCTTGAAAAAAAGATTTGATGGTGTGTTTAGATTGACAATTGGAAGAACCAGAAAGACTTTGCAATTGCTCTATTAAGGCAATAACTTGAGCTTTTCGGATATTCTTTTCTCCCTACTTTAAAAGTTAAGTCATGACACCTCTTTAGCTATCAAAAGCTGATCTGTGAAATTTATCTGAAGTTAGCTGTGCATTAACATGGGGAAAAAAGGGAAGTGTAATTTCAGCCGAGTAAAAATGAATCACAAGGCTAAAGACTAGTTGTTCATGAAAAACAGGTAATTTATAACGTAGAAAGCTATGTTAATGTGTCTGTATGATTGTGCCAATACAACACCACATCTTCACTGATCAATATACTCTCTACATGGTAGTTATGAAAAACTGGATCTGCTAGACAAAAGTAGAACTTAATAAACATCTAAACAACTGAACTGACCATGGTTCTACAGTAAAATATAACAACAACAACAACAACAACAACTTTACATGCAGTATCTTGTAATCCTTATGGTTGTCTCCATACTGCAGTTGTTGGGCTAAGAGTGAGGGAGAATTACTTGCCTAAAAGCCAAATGGCTGGGTTTGAACCAAGGTCTTCCTGAATTTTGGCTCAATCTATCAGCCATTGCACTGGTCTAGCTTAAAGATGCACACAGGACATCCAAAAGAAAAATGCACTTAAGCTTGCTATGGTGGACTCTACATTGTCTGTGACGCAGAATTGGATGAAGGAGACCCATCAAGCAAGCAATTTGTGCATTCCCCTTTCCACACTTTTGGGAATGCATGCAAAATGGCTCACTCAAAAATGTAAGATAGAATGACGGATCTGTTTTCTTCATGTTCTATACATGGAATTCTCTGCAATATTTGCTTTTGATTAGGAAACTTGAACATTGCTTGCCAGAGTTTACTTAGTAATGAAGTGAAGCAACAAAACATAATCTCCCAGTGAATTGGAAATCACCATGGATAAAGGTACCTATTCAGTTCCTAATGCTCCACTCTGATTCCAGTTCCTCTTTTGATATGTTGCTGCACCTGTATTTGTACTCACAAACTACTGCATTAATATGTGTGTGTGTGTGTGTGTGTGTTCGTGTTCTCAACGAGAAAATGACAGCAGCATGGAGCATAACATTCAGATGGAAAAATAGCATCCTAAGGATTCTTCCCAATTGCGTAAAGTAATCTCTTTGAAAATGACACAAAAACTGTTCTAAGATTTCTAAAAATGCCTCACTAGGCACAAACACACATAATGAGCTGATAACATACCAATTAGCCTCTTTCTCAGGCTGAGAGGAGAGAGAAAGATACAGGAGGCAGAGGAGATTCTCTCTTCCTCCCTACTTACTCCCCCCACCAAGGAAGATCAAACAGCTAGCTAGCTTATTTTGCAGATGGATCAACAGCTACGCCAGCATGTGTCTCAACGCACAGGTGTTCCTCCAGGTTTCCTACCCTCCCTTCCTGAGCCAGCCAGAAGCTTTTTTTTTTTTGTAAGATGGAAACAAATAATGAATCATCAACAGAAGCATGAGGCAAAGTAAAGTTATCTCCATCATATCACCAGAGAAAAACCACAGAATTCACCTTTCCCCCCATCATTTCATTCTCGGCTGTGTGTATGTGTACATGTACAATTACCTAGAAGGAAGACCCTATTCATTCAATGGGACTTACTTATGAGTAGACATGCCGAGGATTGAACTGTTAGTGAAGTAATACACACGATAATCTAACAGAAGGTGAGGGAGGCATAAGGCTACTATGGGTGGATCTACACACAGGAAGAAAACACTATAAATAAGTCAAAAATTGAATCCTTATATATATAAAAAACCCCACTATGAAAAATTGCAAATACCGGCAATTATTTTGCTCTTCAGCGCCATCTGGTGTTGTATGTTTATAACACATTCAAAACACTGTTGTTTTTTTTATTAATGTAGCTGAATCCTATGTTGAGAATTTTAAATTCCTATGTTGAGAGTTTAAAACACCTGGCAAGGTTTGGTAATACCTGAGCAGGCATGGGCAACTGGGCCCTGGTCACTTCATTTGCCCCCTTGTAGCCCTTCCAACATGTCCGTCATAAGAAAATTAATGCATTCCAAAGATGTGAAAAATGAAGAGTTGGTTCCAGTTTCATTTGCTCAGAGCATGACTAGGTCTGGGTCCAACCCAAAAGTATTTCACATTTACATTCCCTACTTTTGTACATAATATGTAAGGTAAAGGTAAAGGAGCCCTGGACGATTGAGTCCAGTCTAAGGTGACTATGGGGTTGAGCCGCTCATCTCGCCATCTGGCTTCCTGATTCCTATCCCTAATAATAGCATCATTCTTTCCTTTTTCTGTTGATGCCCCTCGTATGAGTCTGTTCTTAAGCAGATGCTGAGAGAAGGCAGCCCCGTCTCCTCCCTTCAAGTTGACCTTTCCTACACAATATTTTGGATGAACCAGTACTATAAAAATGGGTGGTAATACAGTATCCTCCTATTCTTGTCTGGCTAGGCAAATATATTCAGCAGCACTCATATTCCTGGTAGACAAATGATACAGGTGGCTGATGCCATGGAATTCAACATTGTCCCTAGATGAACAGGGGTGGATTGCCTGTTGGAATACATGGCCTTTAATTAGCAGCCGCAGTATTGAGAAAGAAACAGTCAGTAAATGGTTAAAGTGTTTAGGAACAGAAAGCCGAGTGGCCTTCCTTAGTTGTCCTATTAGTTTCTCTTTCACCTTTCCTGCTTGTGTCGGTTGTATCTAGAAATGTCTGGTGATATTAAGTGAAAGATCCAGTTTAAACTCAACAGTCGTGTCCGTCTTCAGTGTGGGTTTGACGAAACCTACTCTGCAATGTTGAGAACATATGAATGATGAGTTCTGATGAAGGTTCCGAGAGTTGGAGTGGCTTCCAGTAGCATTCAGACGAGCATTCATGATTACTGTTCCTCAGCCTTTGACACAGCAATGATAGGAAAGCTCATCAGAATAGCCTGAGAACAGTAGAATGTTTCATCAACCTGAGAGGTATCTGGCAGATAATTCTCACAACCCCCATGTACCTTTCATGATCTCATAGGAACGGACTGGTGTGTGTGTGTGTGTGTGTGTGTGTGTGTGTGTGTGTGTGTAGTACAGTGGTGCCATATCTGTTGGATTTGACTAAAACTGAAAAACAGATTTATTTGTAAGAGTCGCTGCTATTAGTATCACTTTGGTATTTCTATAATTGAATACCACATTTAAATGGAAATTATTACTGCATTGGCAATCACAAAAACCCTGCCTGGTAGATTGTTACTAATCCCTTGTTATTTCTCCTAGCCTACAGTGGGCCAGTGAGATATAATGGGCCCAATCACTTAAACCAGGGGCAAGAGATTAGAAATGGGTACGCAGTCTTCAGCTTCTCCCATCCTTTGAGTGAATCTCCCTTTCCTTCCTAAAGGAGATTAAACAATACATCAGCATGCTTACCCATGATTCATACGAACCATGCTCGCTGCTTAAGAAGTGTTTGAAACTGGTTAAAAATCCTGGAAAAGCAGTGAGCCTAGTTAGCCTTCATGCTGGTGCTAGCAGGCCATGTATGCTACATACAGTCAGCAGTTCTCTATTTGAAGGTATCTTCTGGTTGAAGAGCTGTCTGGTCCAAGTCCTGCGGAAATTATAAAGAACTATACGGTGAGAGAGCAGGGGCTTCGATTCAAGGCCCTTGAAGTTGCCTATCAACAATGGCTTCCTAGACAGCAGACTGAGATAACTTGGTCAGTCTTTTAAAATTATAGTAAGTGTTTCTAAATCTGCACCTAGAGTTAACACTAACAGTGCTTGTAGGAGACCCATTAAATCAGTGGATTTCGATTGACATGCTTTGATTTGAATGGGTCTAGAGTCTGAAATATGACATAGTTGCACATCACCCTTATAAATCAGCTTTACGTTTACATTTCTTTATTTAATTTATATATCACTCTTCCTTTAAAAAATCCCAGAGCAGTTCACAAACAATTTGTAAATATGTACCTCCTTTTGTTCTGTTTTTTTTGGGGGGGGGGCAGGGGGAGATTGATGCATAAGTGGCCACTCCTTTTGGTCCGGAAGTAGCTCTTAAAGTCAAGAGAGGAGATTTTTGTTTGCGAAACCCTGAAGGGTTTGGCCTTGATAAAGGAAACTTTTATGAATAATAAAGGTCCTGTTTTGTATCTGTTAGATTGATGAATTCATTGCTGAAAGGAAATTGTGATCTCATCCTGCGTCCAGATTCTGCTGTCTTTCTCCCACCACTGGCCCATGTCCGCTTCTATCAGTTTCCAAAGTATGTGTTACATGCATATATTAATTCTTGTAGACGTTCATATGGAATTATGTTCAGCAGGAAAAAAAAAATCATCAGATGGTGTTGGGAGAGAGAAATTTTTTTAATTACACTCCTTGAGTCAAGCCAGAATTCTTTCTGGCCCTACCAGATTGAAGAAAGTATCTGCCGATTCTGTGTGTCATTCAACCTGCTTTAAATTGCCCAGGTTATTTTAGCAAGATGTCTTTTACAAATTGAAGCATAAGATCTTCACGCTTTATATTGCTTTTCATGGATTGTGTTGACAAGATGTATTGACAGGCAGCTATTGATAATGGGTAGAGATCTGGACTGTTCTGTGTTCAGAACTTTTTTTGTACTCTGAACTTTCCCAAGCAATGAAAAGTTCATTGACAGGATCATTTTCCTGTGCGGAGAATGTTCTGCAGACATGTGTGCTTTCAAAGAAATATCTGTTTATTTACAAATACATATAGAAAATAGGGAAGGAGGCAAACACCCAAATGGAAAATTACAGTCTTTAAGGCACTGAAACAACAGCATAACCCCTGGATCCAGTAACCATGACAAAAACTTGGGTTTTTCGTTTTTTTGCTAGATTCAAAACTGGTTTTCTTCAGCCAGCATCCTGGTTTGTGAGGTATGACATATACTCCAGCCTTGAAGTAGCCATCAGTCATTCTGGACCATCCATGCTCAGGACCTTTAGCAAATGCCCTCCACATGCTGTTGGATTCCAACTCGCCTTTGCCCTAGCCACTGTGGTCAATGATCAGGGATGTTGGGCCTTTGGTTCAGCAACATGTGAGAGTCACAGGTTTCCCCATCTTTGACGTAGCGCAAATGATGCTCATTTACATATCTGAACAGCATGCTTGCAAAAGAATCTTTGTGCTTTGAAAGAGCCAACAGAGTTTTTGAGCCACGCAATAATTAAACTCTATTCTTTGGACCCTTTATTCATAAATCTGTAAAGTCACCTGTACGGAACCTCTTAGCGATAGCTGAAATAGTAACAGAGCTTTTAGCTAGCTGCAGGCACAGACTCGGAGCATTCTTCCAGAGCATTCTTTCTAACATGGCTTGATCTAGCACAGTGCTTTGAGGTTCAGTTTGATCTACATAAAGCAGCAGTCACCCCATTTCCCATCTCATAGCTGAATGATTCATAGCTTATCTGATTCTAATCATGGCTGCCCCATGCAGAGCCACTTATCTCAAGCTGGATAGTTTAACTCACGCTGATAAAAATGCTGCTGCTTAAATGATAGCACTTAATTGCCCCTTGGCACTGCTGCCACACAGGGTAATTCCAGATGAATTCTCCAGAATTCTGGGAGGATAACAGCATCAAAATTTGACACCTCTGTCTGTGCCTAACTGCAGCAGTACGTTGGCCAAACACATTTTGGATGTTCTTAATTTCAAATTTTGAAGGGCTGTTGCTTTTGTATTCTGCACTTCCTCCTAGTCATCTGAAATAAAGATGAGCCTTGCTGGATCAGAGATTACAGTGGTACCTCGGGTTAAGTACTTAATTCGTTCCGGAGGTCCGTTCTTAACCTGAAACTGTTCTTAACCTGAAGCACCACTTTAGCTAATGGGGCCTCCCGCTGCCGCCGCGCCACCAGAACACAATTTCTGTTCTCATCCTAAAGCAAATTTCTTAACCCGAGGTACTATTTCTGGGTTAGCGGAGTCTGTAACCTGAAGCGTATGTACCCTGAAGCGTATGTAACCTGAGGTACCACTGTATACCTGAAGGAGTGTCTCTTCCCCATGAGATCCAGCTCCTTGGGCCTTCTGGTGGTTCTCTCATTGTGAGAGGTGAAGATACAAGGAACCAGGCAGAGTGCCTTCTTGGTAGTGGCACCCTCCCGGTAGAACACCCTCCCAGCAGATGTCAAACACATAAACAGCTTTGTGATTTTAAAAATACATCTGTAGGCAGCCCTGTTCAGGGAATGGTTTAGTGTTTGATGTTGTATTGTGTTTTTTTTCCTATTTTTTGTTGGGAGCTGCCCAGAGTGTCTTGGGCAACCCAGTCAAATAATAAATTATTTTATTTTATTATATCATATCATATCATATCATATCATATCATATCATATCATATCATATCATATCATCATATCATCCAGTCTAGCTAGTATCCTGTTTCCAACAGTGGCTAGCCAGAAGCTCTGACACGTTTCTTTATGTGAGCTGTAACTGGCACTTAAGTTAGTCATGACTTACTTTTCACATTGAGTTTGATGAGATCTAAGTGTAACTAATGAAGGGACCAATCCTTGCTGCCCCCCACCCCTGCCTGGTAGGGATTTATGGAGTGGTGGAGCCACAGCCACATGTGCATGGCGATCAGGTTGGAAGGAGTGGGAGAGGCAAATCACTGGATCTGGATCAGGTTTGATGCTGTCATATGATGGCAGTGGTGGTAACTCAGTCCTGCCTTCTCTCTGCTTCCATAAAGCCCAGTTTCAGGGCTTTTTGCCAGTTTCCACCCACCCATGTTTGGCAGTTGGAATGGGCGGTTCCATACCAGTGGAATGACACTGGTGTCTCTTTGCACTGGTGAAGTTGAGCAGGAGGTTGAGCACAGTGTCCTCAGACTTGGAACTGTCCATGGTGCTAATAGCTCCTATTGATTTAGCTAGACTTCTCTGATCTGGTGTCCTGTCAATGTTTTGGAGCCAGCATGGTGTAGTGGTTAAGAGCAGTGGACTCGTAATCATTCAGCTGCTGGGTGACCTTGGGCCAGTCACACTTCTCTTAAGTCTCTCAGCCTCACTCATCTCACAGAGTGTTTGTTGTGGGGGAGGAAGGGAAAGGAGATTGTTAGCCGCTTTGAGACTCCTGAAGGGGGAGTGAAAGGTGGGAAAGCAAGTCCAAACTCCTCCTCCTCCTCTTCTTCTTCCATAGTCCCAGACAGCACATCTTGCTTTTCCTTGCAGAGAGTTTTATACATCTTCCCATTAATCATTTCTCCAGCCTAAAGTTTTCAGTGTATTTCACCATCCCTTTTTCTAACTGCAAAAGTCTGGTTGTTAAAAATTAGGTATTGTCAGGGTTTCAGGGACAGAGAGCGAGGGGGAGGGGTCCCAGGGCGACGAGGAAGAGGACGACGATGACCCGAGGTTGTCAGTGAGTCCGTCAAGTGAATCCGAGGATTCCCAAAAGGGAGCCCCCCTGGTCAGGCCAAGGGGCAGTAGAGAGGGAAGCAGTCAGAAGCAGGGGAACGAAGAGGGAATCCCCAGTGGGGGTTGGAGATCGGGACCAGCCTCTCCGTCGGAACGGAGTGAAGGGGGTGGAGTTGCCAGTGTGTCAGAAAGAGCAGAACAGGAAGCAGAGAGGGGAAGGAGTTCGGAGCAAAACGTCCTGCCGGAAGGGGAGGAGTGTAGTACCGAGAGTAGTGTAACGGTCGAAAAGAAGGTCAGAGGCAACGTACGCGCGCCAAGTTCAAATGTGGAGGCGCGCGGAAATGAGGAGAGCCCTGAGGAGGAGCCTGGTCCCAAAGCACGAAGGAGGGGGGAGCAGGCGGCAGAAGACTCAGCCTCGGGGGAGTCCCGGAGGGAGGGAGCACAGGGGGGCAGGAAGACCCTGCGGAAAAGGAAAGAGAGGAAAAGGTGGAGCAGTACAAGCCTCTTAAGCTGGTGCAGGGGCGGGACTGACTCAGAGGGGACTTCTAACATCTAAGGGTAACAGATGCGGAGCCACGGAGCTTGGATGTAACGACAACAATGTTCTTCAATAAAACCTTTCGTATATAACTTGGACTGGACTTTGGTCTCTTGTGAGCTGGGACCTCGGGTGGCTCTGACAGGTATGTTGTGCTAGGATGTCAACAGAGCACAATTCATCCCCTTTAATTGTGCACATCTATACTGCTGGCATGTGCTTTAATCCCTCCCACAAAATATTGATAGTCTGGTGGCACCAAGAATGAGTAAGAAAAAAAGGGGGGATGTTGGAGAGAGAACTATCAGAGGAGCAAGGGATGCTGACGTGAGAGAGGTGAGGATTAAGCCAGTGCTAAAATTATAGGGAGAGGGGACAAATGTGGTTTAGTACACTTACTTTTGTGATTGCTCTTGGTTACTGTTTTAGAAGACTATGGAGAGTCCATGAGTTGGTTAAAATTGGGTCAAATCATGGGTGTGTGTCTGTGATTCTCATGGATGTATGTATGGATCTTGCAGACCCCTTACCTTTCCTTCAAGCCCTGGGCTGAGGCACATGCTTCATGGGTTAAATAGAAGTCTATGAAGGATGTCCCATGGACTGCAAGAAGATCAAACCTTTCAATTCTTAAGGAAATCAGCCCTGAGTGCTCACTGGAAGGACAGATCCTGAAGCTTAGGCTCCAATACTTTGGTCACCTTATGAGAAGAGAAGACTCCCTGGAAAAGACCCTGATGTTGGGAAAGACTGGGGGCACAAGGAGAAGGGCACAACAGAGGACGAGATGGTTGGACAGTGTTCTCGAAGCTACAAACATGAGTTTGACCAAACTGCGGGATGCAGTGGAAGACAGGAGTGCCTGACGTCCATGGGGTCACAAAGTCACCCAACTAAATGACTAAACAACAACAACAAATGAAGGATGTGCTGTGATTGAGGGAAGGGCAGTGAGAGAGAATGGCTGGATCTGTCTAAGAGTGGCATTGCTGAAGGAATGAAGGTCACAGGCTGGGACATATTGGGAGATAAGGACAGAAGCTGTGGGAGAACTATACTGGTGGAGAGTGAAGTAAGGGTAAGACCTTTGTGTTCTGTACAAGATGGGAAGTGAAGTGGGTGTAGGCATTTGAGTATGGCCGTCTTGTGGTTTGAATTGAAAGTGTAGTTTGCGATCACCAACTTCTAAAAATCCATCTTAGTTTGCATCCCTGATGGCATCTTGAATGCTTTATACAAGGCTGAATCCTTGAATCCCAAGGCATCTTCATTTTAAAAAATTGTTTATCAGTTTCATAGTTACCTAAATAAATCATGCATAGGGCACACTGCAGCCAAAGGTAAGCACTTTTCAGCCCTATTAATTTCAAGTTGGAGTGTTATGCATGCGATTAAATCTACTCATTGAAATCCATGGGATTTAAAACTCCTTCACGTTCCCTGGACCTTTCCCATAAGATTTTACAGAGCAACATAAAAATCCTCATGAGGCTGCTACATTTTGCATTAGCCTTACGAATGCTACAGTGACATTTAGGAATGGTTATTTATCCTGCTTAAGTTGATATCCTCTGTCATAGAGTGAAAGTCTTGAGGAAATGCTATCACTTACAATTTGGGAATCACTTTACTTTCCCTATATTCAATTTCCTTTCCCCCCCTTTGCCTGCCATTTGGGTATTTGGCCGCATAATATGATTTGCTTTTCATTTATTGATTTACCTACCTATTTTGTTTTTATACTTCACCTTTTTAGTCGACCAGGACCCTCAAAGTTCCACACAACCATCAAAACCTGCGTTTTAAAAAAATATTGTTTATTGTTTTAATGCACAGGTGGGCAACCTGTGGCTATGGGGCTACAGGCAGCCTAATTTCAAAAGTCCTATAGAAAAGGAAACTGTCTTTGCTGGGCAAGGCAGAGTTGGCAGCGGAAGGGGGGCAGAAAGCAGGGATTGGTTTGTACCCTAAATATCACTGAGTAGCATGTCCCATCAGCTCAAGGATTTATGCTTGTACAATGTGACTCCTCCCCCCTGCACTCTGCTAAATCTGATCTAGATGTCCCCCCCAGCCTTCTGGAGGGTGTAGGGGTAACAAGGCAGGAGGATAGGGAGAGAATGTCCCATTGTGCAAACAGAAATCGTTGTGCTGATGGGGCTCATTAGTGGGAAACCACCCAGTATCAGAAAAAAGAGAAAATGGATAGTGCATCCATGCATGTGTGTGCGTGTGTGCCTGCGCGCGCGCGCACACACACACACACACAGATAATGGAGTGGCAGAAAGTGAGAGAGAAAATGGATGACTCCACCCATTTTTGGCTCCGGCCTTTTTACCCCTGGCTCTGGCCCTGCCCACAGTCAAAATGTGTCTCTTGACAGATTACTCACAGGGAAATAAAAGATTTCCTACCCTTGTTTTATTGTTTCCTGTGAGTTTTGTACGAACTTCCCTGAAAATATTTATCTTGAACAGTGGCATAGAAATGAGTTAAATCAATTAAATAAGTCACAGCGGAGAAAAAAATGGTTAGGGCTATATATAACTCTCAGTGGTACATTAACAGTGTTAAATTAAAAGTGATTCACTTCATCATTAAAATGCCAATGGGGTTGGACCAGACCAGAGTAGAACCATTAAGATTATCCGACATTGCTAAGTACATTGATTTCAATGGGTATGGCTTATCATGCCCCAATACCATCATAAGCTATGTATACATTATGATATTGACAGCAGCCAACATGAGGACTATTGGCTTTTAGGGGTGCAGTTAAACCTTTTTTAAAATTTGAGATCAGTGGGGCAATATCACAACAACGGTCAGCAGCAGCATAATACTAAATAAAACCCCAGCTCTCAAAGGCCTAGTGAAACAAAACTAAAAAAAAAAGACCTTTCAAGGCAGGAACATAAGAGGGTGGATAGCTCAGTTGGTTAGAGTGTGGTGCTGATCATGCCAAGGTTGCAGGTTTGATCCCCATAACTGGCAGCTGCATATTCCTGCATTGCAGGGGGTTGGATGAGATGATCCTCAGGGTCCCTTCCAATATGAATAGCAAGTTTGGTGTCCCCCAGATGTTGTCTAATGCCCCAGCCAAAATGGCCAAAGTAGTCCTTCAACATCTGGAGTCCATCAACTTCTGCAGAGTGCCACATTTCTTACCCCCAGGTCCTGCTTGTGGACTTCCCATGGTCTTCTACTTGGCCAATGCAAGAACAGGAGGCTGGACTAGATGAGCCACTGATCTGATCCAGCATGTTTCTGATTACCCTCCCATGCTAACTGCAGCACAGGGGTGAGTTTTGTCTAGATCATGGCTCAGTGGGAAGGGCTAAACCCATACTATGTGTTCCTGATGAAAATGCCTCCCTCTAAAGGTAAAGGGACCCCTGACCATTAGGTCCAGTCGTGGCCGACTCTGGGGTTGCGGCGCTCATCTCGCTTTATTGGCCGAGGGAGCCGGCGTACAGCTTCTGAGTCATGTGGCCAGCATGACTAAGCCACTTCTGGCGAACCAGAGTAGTGCACGGAAATGCCGTTTACCTTTCCGCCGGAGCGGTACCTATTTATCTACTTGTACATGCTTTTGAACTGGCAGGAGCAGGGACCAAGCAATGGGAGCTCACTCCGTTGCAGGGATTCGAACCGCCAACCTTCTGATCAGCAAGTCCTAGGCTCTGTGGTTTAACCCACAGCACCATCCGCGTCCCTGGTATTAAAGGAAACATCCCCCCCCCACACCCAGTGGAGATGTAGCTGCTTAACTGTTACAACTAAAGCCACATCATATATGACCCTGCAATGGATCCTTTTCTTGTGATAAACAAACAAGCTAAAGGCTTCATTTAGAGTTAAGGCCTTGCGATTACAATTCACAAACCACACTTCAGCAAATCCCAGTCCTACAACAGTTCAAGTGAATGGTTGACTGGTGTTGCTTTTCAATTTAGTTGCTTCTTCTGTACTTGTTGGTACTGATGATGATAAAGATTCCATGAGATCTTACAGCACAAATGCTTTCTCTTAACCAGCTTTGACCTCTTTTAAAAAGCCTGTGGTGGTGGCGGCGGTAGTGGGGGGCAGGTGGTGGGGGTGCCAGGAGAATAGATTGTTGTTCATAAACAACTTCCCAGCACAGTGTGGGGTTTTTTTGGTAAGAGTCTTTCCCTGCTCCAAACTTTGAATGAAAAGCAGCTTGTCATTTAGACTAAAAGATAAATTTGATGGGGCCTGGTCCATCTCCCTATGCAGACACATTTTGACACAGTGTATTTGAGTGCTAATAATGACATTAGAAGATGTTGGAAAGAGATCTAATTCAGCATGCAGAAGCGACTTCGCTGTCATCTCCTATTTTCTGCACAATTGACAGCAGATACTTGGGGCTGAATTTTTATTTCAGGTCAAATTTCCAACACATGCGATTGTCTGTTAGAAACAGATAAGACCAAATCCAATACCAGAGCACTTGTGGGAAGTGTCAACTGTGCTGAGAATCTGCAAAGGATGTTTCAGTTCTCTGTTTAGGACATAACATGACAACATATGTTTTTAACAGGCAGAAAATCCAGCCAACAACCCCCTGATGATTTCTTAAATTTCTGTCTGGGGAGACTTATAAGACGATTCTCTATTTGGGTTGGGTAGGTGGTGTTGGGAGAGAGCAGAACAGAGACGAGAGAGGCTTTGTTTTCAACTGAGGCAGCTTCTCTGTTGCATTTTTTCTAAAACATGCGGAAGAAAGCAATTGTTTTTTGGGCACACGAGCACAGAAGCCTCCAATGTGCTTGCTTTGGTGCAGAGTCAAAAGGGTTGAGAACAGCATTGTGGGGGCACATAATACTATATAGCATGGTGTAGTGTGAGTAATTGAATTTACATGCATGCATGTACGTATTTTATAGCTATCTTTGAAATCCTGTATAGAAGCAGGCCACTTTTTTCAAAAATAAAAAATGTTACATAAAATAGTTTAATGCATCACAACATGCCACATTGTGTTTGAGGGTGCAATGGCACCTTTAATGTTTTCCTCTGGCACCCACAAAGCCTGGTCTGTGTCTCCTTGGTGAGGAGGCTGTGTGGAGGTGGAAGTTAAAAGAGTAATGTTCTTTCTTACTTCCTCTTTTAACTCTATGTACTTTTAAAGGCTCGGATTAATTCTACTGGATTGAATTTCACCTAGATTCCTTGGAAAAGTATGTGCCTGCTCTCTTCCTCCCTCTCTGTGTGAGGAGGGGGATCCACATGGGGGGGATAGGGGCAGAAGTATCCAATAGGTGTTCGCAGCATTTATTCAAAAATCTAGATGTTCCCACAACCCTAAAACAATACGCAACGTGTACTGTAGTTTTATTGGGGCCAATTCATAGGACCTCATGCGTGAGTAGTTTTGCACCACAGCACATCACCTCATAGGATCGACACAAGCAGCCAATGTTTCTCAGAAAACAATTTATCACAATTTATTCAAACCTTTTATTTTCTGAGCTCCACTTGGAACTGTTGGAGAATATTCAGCCAAGAGGCTTCCCTAACTTCACCATCTGCGAAATGTAGATTCAGTTTTAATGGTCGTTTAAGAATATTTTCATATTTTTGAAGGAAACGGTTGTTTGTCCCACTGCTCTTTCCAGTCCTCCTCTTTCAGTCCATCGCTTCCTTCAGCCACCAATATGAATGAACAACAGAATTTCATTTTACATTATGTGAATCAAAAATTCTCAGAATATGATTTCTGGAGAAAAGGCTACTGGAGAATTTTACTAGCCAACTGATTTTGCTGGAGAATTCTGAGAGGCGATTTTTCACTCAGCCCTAGAAACTCGTTCACAGGAAAAGTACTACGAGGGAACACACCCAAATCTGAGGCTCATTCTTTCTTTCTTTTATAAATAATATTTATTAAGTTTTCCATTTTAATATAATCCAATAAAACCACATAAAAGCATTCCAAATTACAATCAAAATAGCCAAGTATAAAAGCCAAATTATATATCTTTGGGTGACTTCCCAGGCTCTGAATTTTGTGGAGTGCTGATCATCTAATATCACATTGCATTTCTTAGTTAGTCAATAAACCATTCTGATGTTGATCTTTCATTTTATTTTCATTTATGCTTGCAACCACTGGTCTGTCCAACTTTCGCCTTCCTAGTTCTGTATGAAATATTTTCCCCTGTTGTTATCCACCTTCCAGCAATTCCATTTTCGATTTCTGCTCACAGGAGACGTAACACACCACATCCCAAACAAAAAGATGCCATTAGCCCCGGGCAGACATCCAGAAATCCCCTCTGTAGTCTTGCTCCATCTCCCAACATGCTGCTACCTCTGCAAAAAAAGAATAACTCCAGTCCAGAATTCTTTCCATCCTTCCACTAAGGGTAGCTGCCAAAATCCTCAACCAGTCAATATTTTAATTGACCCACAATAGCAGCAGAATGTTCTTTCAAACCCTCTTGAAGAAGAAGAAGAGGAGTTTGGATTTGATATCCCGCTTTATCACTAGCTGAAGGAGTCCCAAAGCGGCTAACATTCTCCTTTCCCTTCCTCCCCCACAACAAACACTCTGTGAGGTGAGTGGGGCTGAGAGACTTCAGAGAAGTGTGACTAGCCCAAGGTCACCCAGCAGCTGCATGTGGAGGAGCGGAGACGCGAACCCGGTTCCCCAGATTACAAGACTACCGCTCTTAACCACTACACCACACTGGCTCTTGCATATTTCAAACAGAGCCAAATCTGAGACTCATTCTTGTGCATGTATCAGGGGGTGTAGCATGATGGTGGGGGCATAGTCCCAGGCACAGTGGGCACGAACTGAACCACCATGCATTCATCCTCTGTGCTAGGCCCATGTGACTGGATATTACAGATGACCAGGTCCCCGTGAGAAATGAGAGTGAATCAGCAGACAACAAACAGCATTTTACGATGACAGCTCCAAAACGGCCATCAGTTTGAACTCTTTGTTGAATGAACCATTAGGAAATTGATGTGGGATCTGTGGAAGACCTATGCAAAGTTTGGAAATGTGTGTCCAAACCCCAGAAATCTTTGTCATCACTATGGCTACAGGCATCAAAATTTCAAAGTAAAAGGCAGTAGAAAATCTATCAGCCTGTCTACCAACCTAGCAACCAAACTTCTGATGTTTGATGGGAACAATAAAAATCACATTCAAGTCCAGTTTTTAACATATGCAAGTCTGAAAAGGTATACAAGCAGGGCTTTTTTTCAGCCGGAACTCAGTTCTGGCACCTCTCAGGTGAGCGCCATTGCCATTATAAATAGAAAAAGGGAGGCGTTCATGGTGAGTTCTGGCACCTCTTTTTCTAGAAAAAGAGCACTGTAGTACAAGTATAAACGTCAGCTAAGGCAAGTATGCCCTCCCCTCCCCCTAAAAAATGTACTCTGCATGTGGGATAAAATCTCAGGCCATCTAATTTACTCTCTGGGCCCTGTCATTAAAAAATGACCAGACAGTGATGTGTTGACATTTTGCAAATTTCCATTCGGCGTGTGCTGTTATCACAGCTGTCCCTTTGTAATAGCTTTGCTTAAAGGACACTTGATGGCTTTTAATATATAGCAGCTTGATGGTTATAGTGTTAATACCAGATAGTGTAACTTTGGGAGTAGTTAATTATCTCTGTAGTGCTACAGGATATTGCAACTTTGAAACCAAAAATGAGCTGCAGGAGGTTATCTGTGAATTTGAAATCCTAAGGAAATTGAATGAAGGTCACAGTTCTGAAACTGAAATAGTATTTTCCTAGGAAAATATTTCATTCGGTGTGCTGAAAAGAAAGTAAAGGGAACTGTTTTGGACACTCCACTTTTAAATATATGCATTGAAAGCATATCTACAGCAGCCTCTAGCTGGACCAGGGAATAAACCTCATTAGGCAGACATTGGCAAGTCACTTTTTCTCACCATGGTTTGTCTTAAAAGGTTGTTGTTAATATAAGATGGGATAATGCCACCTGTGTTTTGTGGGCCATAATGAATTGTGCTCCAAAACAATATTGCTTTGTGTCTTCCAGTTCTCACTCACCCTTCCCAGAGTTCAGGAATCTTGTTTGTTTTCCCCTTCTCTGACAGCTAGACCTTGACTATATTGCTATTCACTGTCCAGCTATTGCTCCCTTCTCTGTGCTTTCTCAGGGCTCATCTACACTTGTCCCGTGCCTAGAAAGCATGCGTACAAGCAGTTTTCCATGGTGATAAGGTAAAGCCACACAGGTACCAGTGATGGACTATTTGAAGATCAGTAAACTGAAGCTGATTTTGGACAATTTGTAGATGCTGTGTATCAGTGGTTACCTGCTTTGGGAATTAATACAGCAACCTTTTCTGGATGGACTTAGACTCCTATTGAGGGAGCAGTTGCATAGTTTGGGGGGGGGTCTGCCTTGATTCTACCTTGTCACTATAGACCCAGGAGGCCACAGAGTGCTTGTTTCTAGCTCTGGCTGGTTTGCCAGGCCTAGCCACAGAAATTCAGGCCCTGAGAATCTCCTGGGAAGACTACTGTAATGCATTCTATTTGGGGCTGTCCTTGAATATGTTTTGGAGTTTGCCACAAGTAGTGCAAAATGTGGTGACAACAATATTGACTAATACAGCTGTGTGAGTCCGTGTCACACTGGTCTTGAAAGATCTGCACTGGGTGCCTGTTTGCTACCTGGTCCACGCCAAGGTGTTGGTTTTGATGGAGTGCTTCTTCCTGTATGGTCTACTGAGGAGGCCCTTCTGCATGATCAAACAAGGCCATGCCAGACCTATAGGACTCAGTGGTGACAGCCAGTTGTGGAACAGTCTTCCCCAGAGGTTAGAATAACACTGGCACTGCTCTTTCCCATCAGGACTTTTGAGGAAAAAGCTTTGACTTATCCATCAGAGTATGATAGCTGGAGGGCGGCGTGTGCTGATTTTTATAGCGATTATTTGCTGTGTGATTTTATATTTGATTTCATGTTGATGATTTCCCCCACTGCTGTTAAATACCCTGAAATTGTTTATGATGAGGGGCGACAGATATTTCAAAAAGGAAATAAATCAGGCCTGCTAACTAACGCCCATCCGTTTTAAAAGTGCTTCTTGCTGCAATTTGATCCTCTCTAGGAACCAATAGACGCGGGTGGCACTGTGGGTTAAACCACAGAGCCTAGGACTTGCCGATCAGAAGGTCGGCGGTTCGAATCCCCGCGACGGGGTGAGCTCTCATTGCTCGGTCCCTGCTCCTGCCAACCTAGCAGTTCGAAAGCAAGTCAAAGTGCAAGTAGATAGATAGGTACCTCTCCGGCGGGAAGGTAAACGGCGTTTCCGTGTGCTGCTCTGCTTCGCCAGAAGTGGCTTAGTCATGCTGGCCACATGACCCGGAAGCTGTACGCCGGCTCCCTCAGCCAGTAAAGCGAGATGAGTGCCGCAACCCCAGAGTCGGTCACGACTGGACCTAATGGTCAGGGTCCCCTTTACCTTTAGAAACCAAGAAGAACCACAAATAACTATGCCACACTTTAACACAGAAATAGTATAACTGTTTCTGAACTGAGTGGTGCTTATTTGGGGACTATGGATTTGGAAAACAAATATTGAAAGGATATTGTAATCTGTGAAATAAATAAATAGAAATAATATCTGACAGACTAAGTGTTAGACAAGTACATTTCCTTTCATTTATTTGTGTGTAATCAAACCATCAATTACAATTAACACTTTGGGAAGTATTTAGAGTCTGAAGGAAGTTGCAGTATTGTAAAAAGGTGATGTATGTCTGCATTTATGTGAAAGATGAGCTGGTAAACACCAAGAACAAACTTTTAGAAGGTCAACCATCCACAAGTGCTTTTGGAGCAGTCAGAAAACAAAAGGGAATTTGACTCGGAAATCTAGATTGAAAATAATTATGGAGGAGAGAGAGAGGGAGCAGAAACACCAGCAGGAACACTGGATTGGTTCCACTGGTATCTTTTAACTGCATCAACTTTTCTGTTGCCTCTTCCCTTCCCCTCTTCCTCTCAGTAAGCAACAGCGACCCACAGGTTGGAAAGCTAACATGCCTGCTTCAACCCACCCGTCAAGCCACTTTTGAGCATCGGAGGAAAAACAAAACAACAGCTCCTGCATTCCCACTGGCTGGGACTGATGTGCATTGTAGTTGAAAAATCTCAAGAGCACAAAGTTTTCTATGTAGTCTCTCTTCTGGGCATGAAACCAAATACTCTATATTAACATGTCTCAGGTTTGACCAGCATCCCGAATTAATTACTTAATATTATGACTATGAAGATGGTGTTCCTGGAGATAATTACTTTGATGCATATGGTCTAGGAGCTGGACTATTTGCCCATTAAACAATAAGCTGTATGTATTTCACTAAGATAAAGTGATAGTTAGACGAAGCCTATCCTGCATTTCTAAAACCAACTTGACCTTACAGAGTACAGAAACTGGTTCTTCCAGCCTTCTGTCCTTGACCGTCCAGCATCTAACAGCCTTCTGTAGCTCCAGTAAATACCGTGTTCACAACGCCACCCTTCATGACTTCCTTATTTTGGATGTCTATTTTTACCAGGCTGTAACATCTGAGGTTGTTTTTCAAGACCCATGACAATAGTGAAGGTAACCCTGCTAATATAACTGCCCACCAGGGTTTGTAATTTTAGAAGCAATCACTTTGGGGCTGATGTACTTTTTTTGGGGGGGGGGGGGTAATGAGAAATACTAGATTTATGACAGCGGGATTTTTCACGGCCTCTTTTTATTCCTTAGAAGAATTGCTTTCTCTCTTGGGAAGAATTCATCATTAGATTTCCCCTTCAAGTGGCTTGTGCCTGTTGTGCTTGGGAAATGCGAATGTAATTATTGAAACGGTAATGACGACCATTTGAGGAGTGTAATTGTTCCCTCCTTTGCTTCATTCCAAACACCAAATCACTCCTTGCAAAGTTTCTTCCTGTTTACATGCTCCTGTTGAAATAGTTTAGAGCCAGGCAATATCAATCTTCTCGGTTGCATAATGCTTTTGTGTCTGAACTTTTGCAAAATGAGTGCACCAACCTTTTGACGCAATTCTCAGAAGGCCTCATCTGTGATGGAAGCAGACGTGTCGGGGTGTTTAGACATCTGAGCATTTTATATCTGACCTCATCTGTTCTTCTTTCCTTTGGTAATTGCCCCCTGTGATGAAACTCTTGTATATGAACCATTTTATCTGAGGAGGGAAATTCCAGACAGGTTAAAATCACGACGTGCTAGATCTCAATGAGTAGTTTTTCCCTTGCTGCACTGCCCTAATTTTCTGACTGTTCAACAAAGATCAGTGTTCGCTCACTGACACCAAAGGGCTGGTTAAACATCTTTGCTTCTTTAACCTCTTCTTAGGGAGATTTCCCCTGTGCTAGGTTTCTCCCTTAAAATAATTTCCTTGTGTAACTATGGGCCAAAAGTTTCAACTCTTGGGGGTCCTTTTCTGGGCTGAAATATAATCTCCTCTTCCCTTTGCAGTTGAGGGTAGTGTATGGTAAGTAGACCGGCTTAGTTAATGTAAACTACTGTATCTATATTTAGACCCCTCAGTTAATAGGCTCTTACTACTACTACTACTACTACTATGCGGGTGGTGCTGTGGTCTAAACCACAGAGCCTAGGGCTTGCTGATCAGAAGGTCAGCAGTTTGAATCCCCATGACGGGGTGAGCTCCCATTGTTCGGTCCCAGCTCCTGCCCACCTAGCAGTTCAAAAGCACATCAAGTGCAAGAGGATAAATAGGTACCGCTCTGGTGAGAAGGTAAATGGCGTTTCCGTGCGCTGCTCTGGTTTGCCAGAAGTGGCTTAGTCATGCTGGCTACAGGACCCGGAAGCTGTCTGCGGACAAACACCGGCTCCCTCGGCCTATAGAGTGAGATGAGCACCTCAACCCCAGAGTCGTCCATGACTGGACCTAATGGTCAGGGGTACCTTTACCTTACTACTACTACTACTATACTACCCTTCATCCAAAGATTGCAGGGGGGTTTACTGCATAAAAATACAAAATGAAAACACAAGATATCTATCATTATAACAACAACAGCAACAACCACCAATAACTGACCCCTTGCCACAAGCACATTTAAAAGGTCATAGATTGTTTAATCAAACAAATTTTAGAGCATGTGTGGGAAAACCTTTTCAGGCAAAGGGCTCTTGACCAACTCTTATCAGTGGTGGGTGTGGCCAAGGCCACTATACATCACACCCAGACCCCCCTTCCACACCACGCACCCACACACCACACTGATGCTTTACTTTAGCTTCTAACACTGCCAATGTGTCCATCTATCTATCTCCCATTCTCTCCTTGCTCCCCTTCTCTGTCTCCTGCCTGTTTTTAACACCTCTCTCTAGCTTTCCTTTCTTCTCTGGCGATCTCTTCTCCTGTCTCCCCTTACCACTAGGCTCACCTCTGTGGGAGGAGACAGGGGGAAGAGCATTGCCAAATGCTCTGGAAGAGGAAGTGGCTTGTTCTCCTCAAACACCTCATGTGGTTGCCACTGTCCCCCTGCCAGGTTCTGCTAGACATTCTGTGCTGGGTTTCTCTCCCTCTGTCCCAATGTTGTTGCTGGTGACTTTGAATTGGGTTGATGGGCCATGGGACAGTTAGGTTAGTGGTTTGGCAGACCCCTGGCAAAGGTTGCATGGGATAGTTCTGGCCTGTAAATCATTGGTTTCTCACCCCTGCTTTAGAGCTGCAGTTCCACTCTTCAACCAAAGGCAGATCTTGGGTTGAGGTTGAAGATGTTTAGCCAGCAGTCTCCTCATTCTTGGTTCCCTTGGGAGGTGGAACGAAGGGGCTGGGAAGAAGAGAAACCTCATCCTAGACACTTTCTCTTTCTGTTCTTTTGCTTCACAGATCAACTACCCCAGAGGCTTGCTACTATTCCCAGTCTTCTGCAGGCCCCACAACTAGGACAAAGGGCCCATCTCTCCTAGCAGCTGGTCTTGAGTTAGCACCACAGTAACTGGTAAACAGCTCGAGATATAAAAATACATGTCACATCTGCCACCAGTATATGTCGATTATTTAGCACCAAAGTATTATGTGACCTTTGGGAGTTATATCTGTGGACCCGAAAGTAGCTTTAGCACATCAATTTCCTCATTTTCACGGCTTGGTTCAAATTGCCCGTGTATTATTATTCTTTATACGCTTATTCCTTATTTTCTCAAATAACAATAGGCTCACTACAAGTCAGTACAGATGTTCCCAAAGGACTATTTTGCCATGCAATATAGTTTTAAATCTTGTTCCGATTTGGCAAATTTAGCCATTTTAAATGTGATTCATTTTTTTGTGCTGCCAATGTTATTAGTTACTGAAGCAGCACATTTACAGATGAATCGAATTCAACTTTAGAAGCTCATTTTCAACAACTTTCATTTATTTAAAGAATTAACATGGCTTCAAATGTGAAGCATAATACTACTTCTTTGTTCTGTCCAAGTTGCTACTATAGCTGTTAAAGTTGTCGTGAAGGAATGCTTCCCGGATGGTGATTCATTGTGATTGTTAAAATGCAGAACTACTGAAAATATAAACTATGCTGATTGCAGCCTTGGCTTCAGTGCTGGGGTGGCGGCAGGGAGAAGGAACAGGGTGACATTGCCTGAGCTATTGAGACATATTATTATTAATTCTGGTGATATATTATATTGCCTTTTGGACTTATCTATTACACCGGGTATCCTTCTGTAACTTTCTCTTATTGCATTTTTTCATCTTCCGACTCCTTCCTAATGATCCTTTCCTCAGCCTATAAAGCCGAAACTTTCTTTGCCTTTGTAGATTCTTTGAAAAATCCTTGCTCTTCACTCAATAGCATTTAGGTACTATCTCCCCCCCCCCGACAACATTCCCATTTAATGAATCAGAGATACTATAATAATTTTTTTTTGGGGGGGGCAACTGCTTTGCTTCAGGGGTATTTTTGGGGTGTGTGCTTTCTTTTCACTTATCCAATACACAGGAAAAGTGAGTGAGCCAAATGTTCAGCCAGTGCTTAGCATGTACACTGCCAGCCGAGAAAGGGGGAAGCTGCGCAGACCCAGTGGCCACTTTTGAACTTGGCAATAGTTGGAGTCCAAAGGTAATCTGGGCAGGTGGGAAGAGAGCACATTTCTGAAATACAAGATTCACAATGGGATTGGTCTGTTCAACAATGATGAATGTGGATGTGGATGCTGCTTAGGCTGAAAATCAAGTTTTTGTGGAAGGGGTGGGGGAGGTGGGGTTATTGGTTTGTGAGTGTTTTTCTTATGCATTTTGTGTTTTATTTTGTTGTTGTGAACTAAGGGTGAAGGGCAGCATACACATTTTAATAATAACAATAATAATATCAATAATCTGGGGGGGGGGAATACCACATTGATCAAGTTTTGGAACTCCACACTCACCTGAATATCTATCTGCAAGAGTAAAGTAAAGGTAAAGGTATCCCTGACCATTAGGTCCAGTCGTGACCGACTCTGGGGTTGCGGCGCTCATCTTGCTTTATTGGCCGAGGGAGCCGGCATACAGCTTCCGGGTCATGTGGCCAGCATGACTAAGCTGCTTCTGGCAAACCAGAGCAGCACACGGAAATGCCATTTACCTTCCCGCTGGAGCGGTACCTATTTATCTACTTGAACTTTGAGGTGCTTTCGAACTGCTAGGTTGGCAGGAGCAGGGACTGAGCAACAGGAGCTCACCCCATCACGGGGATTCGAACCGCCAACCTTCTGATTGGCAAATCCTAGGCTCTGTGGTTTAACCCACAGCGCCACCCGCATCCCATCTGCAAGAGTAGATGCAGCTAAAGAAGAAAACCTGAAACTGTAACCAGAAAAAACCATTCTTGGACAATACATAGAAAATATCACGCCTGTTGATAGTGTATTTCAGACTACTGACACAAAAAGCAAACAAATGTAAGGCATTGGTAACCAAATGGTAACATTGTGCAGTATTGCTGTTGTTTTCGTATGATTTTTTTAAATTGCACAGGGCTATACGACTTAAGTTAGTTTGCAGCGTCACTGAATTTTTGGAGATTTAATGGTAGTTCTAGACAATTTAAAGTTTTTAATGAACAACTGAACAGTGCCAGTACCTGGTATAACCTGAATTCTTGGCTCACACCAGTCTCCTTGTCGGATCCCAGTTTGTTCTTGCAGGTTCAAATATGGCATGTGAACTGAGAGAACATGGTGGTTGCTACACGTCGATAACCCTGGTCTCCACTAGTTCATACATTACATTTGCAGCCCAGTCCTATGCATGTTGACTCCGAACTAAATTCTACTGTGTCCATTGAGACTTGTTTCATATAAGTAAGCACAAAATTACAACTGCACTTGTGTGAATGTACATTTCCAGAAATCCAGGCCAACTCATGTGAGCAAAAGCATCGGGTGAAATTCAATGTCATGTGAATATTATCATTCTGTCAGTGCAAGTATTTCTGCTTACCTGATGGTTGAGGGACAGCTCAGTCGGTAGAGCATGAGACTCTTAATCTCAGGGTTGTCAGTTTGAGCCACACATTGAGCGAGAGATTCCTGCATTGCAGAGTTGTCCCTTCCAATGCTACAGTTCTGTGATTCTGTAATTCTGTTCTATGGAACAATCTCCTTACTCTTCCAACTGCAATCTGTTCTGTTCTTTTTTTAAAAAAAACCCTATTTCTAAGATCTGGAAATAATTTTCTTCTGCTCTTGAGTCTTGAGTTCAAATGGAAGGATATGTGGTGCAAGGAAAAAGTGTGATGTTGAGATTTTGGAGGGAAAAATTGCTTGACATTTCACTTGGTAGGGCTAAACCCTGGTTGCTCTAATGGGCCAGCCTCCACTGAATTTAATCAGCGACTAGTAGATACAGTGGGATGCGGGTGGTGCTGTGGGTTAAACCACAGAGCCTAGGACTTGCCAATCAGAAGGTCGGCAGTTCGAATCCCCACAACAGAGTGAGCTCCCGTTGCTCAGTCCCTGCTCCTGCCAACCTAGCAGTTCAAAAGCACGTCAAAGTGCAAGTAGATAAACAGGTACCACTCCGGCGGGAAGGTAAACGGCGTTTCCGTGTGCTGCTCTGGTTTGCAAGAAGCGGCTTAGTCATGCTGGCCACATGACCCGGAAGCTGTACGGCGGCTCCCTTGGCCAATAAAGCGAGATGAGCGCCGCAACCCCAGAGTCGGTTACGACTGGACCTAATGATCAGGGGTCCCTTTACCTTTAGCTTAGTAGATACAGTGCAATGAACTAAAACAATAAAATTCAACCCTGGCCATTCATTGTTCGAAGCCATGTTTCAAAGGCATCCTCTCAGTTAACAGCATATACTAATACCTTAGCCACATGGGGACCGCATCCTGTGCATTCCTATCAATCCACCACTGAGTCTAGGGTTTCAGGAAATATCACAATCTGAGCCAGAAGGCTGGCTGAGGGAGGTAATGTAAGGCCCACAGGTTGCACTTGACTAATCAAAGTTCTGCATTGCCTACATGTAATTCCCCCTCCATGTGTACTTCAACCAATGGATCTGCCATTTGATAAGAAAAGGAGGGAAACTGCCTTTGGGACCTGGGTGCAGTCTGATGACTGTCGCCTTCAGTTATAACAGTGCTACAGTAACTCCCTGTAGTAAAGTTGTAGTAAAGTCTGATTAGTGGCAAATCTCTCCGTCCTTGGTACTAATGAATTCAAATTTTGCACTCTACCCCTTTATTTTCTTCTGCTTTCCCCATGATACAGCAGTACAAAGAAAGTGACTTTGAAATCAAGTTGCTAAAGACAGTTAAGCAAAACAGAGTTTTCAAGGAGTGTGAGCATTCAGGAGAGGAAAATGTCATATTTCATTGTGCACAGTAGATTTGGAAAATGCTACTCATTTCATCGTTAGCAAAAGCAAACCCTTAAAATCACAGGAATTTCCCACCGGCTGGCTGGTAAAAATCCAACAAAGAAGGGACAAAGCCCAACTGTTAACAACTTGAAACAGTGAGAGTTTTTATCATATTTTAATTATAAGGGCATTTCCAGATTATTATTATTTAATCCCTTTTTACTTTGGTAGTATGCACATGCTAGTACTGATTAAGCATCAGTCATTATATTCTGTATTCTATACCCAAATGAGAGAAAGGAATAATCACAATGCTTTGTGTGTTTGTGGAAGAGGTTGCTTTGTATTCTGGCCACACTGCTTTAAGAAAAACTAATATAACACCCGAGTATATTAAGGAATCATGTTTGCCATGCTCTATATATAGCAAAGGCAAAGTGCAGGCCCTCTACTCAGACCTAGAGCAGAGCAGTTGGCTTAGATCTGAACTAGTTATACTCAGGGTTAGGGATGGTGGAGAAATTTGATCCAGTTTGCATTTAAAGGCAAATCCACCTGGTTCACACTTTCTGAAAGAATGTGAATTTTACAATGTAGTTCTCCCACCAAGCGGTATCTACAAAAATCTATCTATTGGGGGTGAAGTATGCATTTAAATGCATTTTTAGTGAAGATAATATCCAAAATGCATTATATTGTGGAAAACTACAGCAACATATATTAGACAAAAGTGCACACAAAAATGTCTATGTTAGGCAAAATTGGCACTAAAATGCTGATGACTTTTCACACATTTTTTTTTTAATAGCAAAGTGATGTGGAAATAGGGAGAACTGAGTTATATATTGGAAAAGTAAGAAATGGAGAGAAACTGAAACTGACGGATTTTGCCCATTCTTGCTCAGAGTAGACCTACCAGATTGCCTGTCTTTCGGTTCTTGGCTTTTTAAAATACAGTTTTTACAGCTGCCTACAGGCAGACTTGGTGTGTTGGAATAATGGTAGCCATGCCCAGGGTGGAAAAATTACCAGTTGCAGAACTGGTTTTATTGGGAAATTTGTTTCCCGCTCCCTCTACTTTTATTGCATTAGGAAGTTTACTCCCCCGTGTGTTTATTAACTAAAATAATCAAGGCTGTGATCAATCTGACCTTTACATGAGAGACAAAAAAAATGAACTGCTGAAGAACTCCGTTAACCTTTCTTTTAACCCTGCTGTGTGAAGTAGCAGCTGTTCATTCATACATTTTAAAAGTTAATAGATTCATAATTTAAAAACAAAATTACTGAACGAGACGAGTTGTTTCACTAGAAGGATTCTGGCACTTCTTCATCCATGAGCCATCCTTTCATTATGCCTGTTGTAAAAACACAGCGGCAACAATATTTTCTGTTTCAGCTTCTTCTGAGCCCGAGTTGCATTCATTAGGAAAGAGCAATGTCTTGGGGGCCAAACTTGAAAGATGGAGAGCTCTGCATTTAGATTTCCTTTAGCAGCTGATCTTCTACCTTAAAGCTGCCAGGGAGATCCTAAATCAGCAAGTGACACACACGTGTGTGTGTGTGTGTGCCTGGGGACTGAGATCTTTTCCTCATGCCATTTTTGTGCCAATCTCACCACCTGCCAAAGTTGCTATTCATCCCATAGGAACAATGAGTGGCGTAGTGGCAATTTTTGAAGTGCAGGAACTCACCACAGAGTCTCTTTTGTTCCACTCCCAAACAGAGCCCAAGCTATGCTGGTCCATTGCACCTGGTACCCAGAAATAGCAAAGATCAGCTGACCGTAATAGAATAGCTAGGCGCTTTCATTCTCTGGCTTCCTCTATGTTGATAGATCGCAAGCAGTAAATCAAACCTGAAAGCCTTGTCACCACCTCATTCGCTTGCTGGAGCAAGGAGGGTCTGCTCTGGCACTCTCCATAGGTTATTCAATCACTTCTGCTCTGGAAAAAAGTCCCAGAGCTGCGTTCTCCCACATCCCTCATCTGCTACACCACTGCCAGGGGAATCACACATGCATTTCATAGAGAATCATACTGTAGAGTTAGAAGGGACCACAAGAGTCATCTAGTCTAACTCCCTGCAATGCAGGAATCTTTTGCCCAACGGGGGGCTCGAACCCACAGCTCTGAGATTACAAGTCTCATGCTCTACCAGCTGAGCTATATGTATGCTGTGTGTTTTCTCCTGCAGGTAGATTGGCTACTTCAAGGGATGCAATTTAGAATTGAAAAGCAATGTAGAGGAGAGGGTTCTATCTCTTTCTTGGATGGAATTGGAAGCAGCAGTCAACCAGGAGACAGGAATTGTAGCACAGGGCCATAATTCTATGTATTTTGGGAGAGGCGGTGTGTGTGTGTGTTTACTGTTTCAAGCCAAGCAAGGTCAAGAATATATTAATCCCAGAAGAATCCCTGTTGCTCAAGCAAAGTCCCAGCACAGACAGGAACTATGTAGAACCATTCCTATCTAGGAGAGCCTCAATGACAGTCTGGGTGGGTTCAGAGCCAGTTCAGAGCCTGAGAACGTTTCACTGCCCAGGAAATAGCCGAAGTGCAATTCAACCAGTCACCTATAGAATTTATAGTTTACATTTTTAACGCTAGCAGCTCCTTGTTCAGGAAGCACTACCATTACGCTCAATCTGCTTTGGTTCCCCTTGGTGATCTCTGTCACTCCTGATTGTCTACGTCTCATTGTGTGTATGACATCATCACATTTAATTAATTAATTGTTGCATCTATATCCTACCTTTTCTTCAAGGAGCTTAAGGTCATACATATGGTTCTCTTTCTCCCCATTATATCCTCCCAACAACTCTGAGAGACTAACTGGCCCAATGTCACTCAGGGAATTTCATGGCTAAGAT
>NC_139682.1:74780936-74960011 GCF_964106915.1 Podarcis gaigeae | reverse complement strand
CTTTACTTTAGCTTCTAACACTGCCAATGTGTCCATCTATCTATCTCCCATTCTCTCCTTGCTCCCCTTCTCTGTCTCCTGCCTGTTTTTAACACCTCTCTCTAGCTTTCCTTTCTTCTCTGGCGATCTCTTCTCCTGTCTCCCCTTACCACTAGGCTCACCTCTGTGGGAGGAGACAGGGGGAAGAGCATTGCCAAATGCTCTGGAAGAGGAAGTGGCTTGTTCTCCTCAAACACCTCATGTGGTTGCCACTGTCCCCCTGCCAGGTTCTGCTAGACATTCTGTGCTGGGTTTCTCTCCCTCTGTCCCAATGTTGTTGCTGGTGACTTTGAATTGGGTTGATGGGCCATGGGACAGTTAGGTTAGTGGTTTGGCAGACCCCTGGCAAAGGTTGCATGGGATAGTTCTGGCCTGTAAATCATTGGTTTCTCACCCCTGCTTTAGAGCTGCAGTTCCACTCTTCAACCAAAGGCAGATCTTGGGTTGAGGTTGAAGATGTTTAGCCAGCAGTCTCCTCATTCTTGGTTCCCTTGGGAGGTGGAACGAAGGGGCTGGGAAGAAGAGAAACCTCATCCTAGACACTTTCTCTTTCTGTTCTTTTGCTTCACAGATCAACTACCCCAGAGGCTTGCTACTATTCCCAGTCTTCTGCAGGCCCCACAACTAGGACAAAGGGCCCATCTCTCCTAGCAGCTGGTCTTGAGTTAGCACCACAGTAACTGGTAAACAGCTCGAGATATAAAAATACATGTCACATCTGCCACCAGTATATGTCGATTATTTAGCACCAAAGTATTATGTGACCTTTGGGAGTTATATCTGTGGACCCGAAAGTAGCTTTAGCACATCAATTTCCTCATTTTCACGGCTTGGTTCAAATTGCCCGTGTATTATTATTCTTTATACGCTTATTCCTTATTTTCTCAAATAACAATAGGCTCACTACAAGTCAGTACAGATGTTCCCAAAGGACTATTTTGCCATGCAATATAGTTTTAAATCTTGTTCCGATTTGGCAAATTTAGCCATTTTAAATGTGATTCATTTTTTTGTGCTGCCAATGTTATTAGTTACTGAAGCAGCACATTTACAGATGAATCGAATTCAACTTTAGAAGCTCATTTTCAACAACTTTCATTTATTTAAAGAATTAACATGGCTTCAAATGTGAAGCATAATACTACTTCTTTGTTCTGTCCAAGTTGCTACTATAGCTGTTAAAGTTGTCGTGAAGGAATGCTTCCCGGATGGTGATTCATTGTGATTGTTAAAATGCAGAACTACTGAAAATATAAACTATGCTGATTGCAGCCTTGGCTTCAGTGCTGGGGTGGCGGCAGGGAGAAGGAACAGGGTGACATTGCCTGAGCTATTGAGACATATTATTATTAATTCTGGTGATATATTATATTGCCTTTTGGACTTATCTATTACACCGGGTATCCTTCTGTAACTTTCTCTTATTGCATTTTTTCATCTTCCGACTCCTTCCTAATGATCCTTTCCTCAGCCTATAAAGCCGAAACTTTCTTTGCCTTTGTAGATTCTTTGAAAAATCCTTGCTCTTCACTCAATAGCATTTAGGTACTATCTCCCCCCCCCCCGACAACATTCCCATTTAATGAATCAGAGATACTATAATAATTTTTTTTTGGGGGGGGGCAACTGCTTTGCTTCAGGGGTATTTTTGGGGTGTGTGCTTTCTTTTCACTTATCCAATACACAGGAAAAGTGAGTGAGCCAAATGTTCAGCCAGTGCTTAGCATGTACACTGCCAGCCGAGAAAGGGGGAAGCTGCGCAGACCCAGTGGCCACTTTTGAACTTGGCAATAGTTGGAGTCCAAAGGTAATCTGGGCAGGTGGGAAGAGAGCACATTTCTGAAATACAAGATTCACAATGGGATTGGTCTGTTCAACAATGATGAATGTGGATGTGGATGCTGCTTAGGCTGAAAATCAAGTTTTTGTGGAAGGGGTGGGGGAGGTGGGGTTATTGGTTTGTGAGTGTTTTTCTTATGCATTTTGTGTTTTATTTTGTTGTTGTGAACTAAGGGTGAAGGGCAGCATACACATTTTAATAATAACAATAATAATATCAATAATCTGGGGGGGGGAATACCACATTGATCAAGTTTTGGAACTCCACACTCACCTGAATATCTATCTGCAAGAGTAAAGTAAAGGTAAAGGTATCCCTGACCATTAGGTCCAGTCGTGACCGACTCTGGGGTTGCGGCGCTCATCTTGCTTTATTGGCCGAGGGAGCCGGCATACAGCTTCCGGGTCATGTGGCCAGCATGACTAAGCTGCTTCTGGCAAACCAGAGCAGCACACGGAAATGCCATTTACCTTCCCGCTGGAGCGGTACCTATTTATCTACTTGAACTTTGAGGTGCTTTCGAACTGCTAGGTTGGCAGGAGCAGGGACTGAGCAACAGGAGCTCACCCCATCACGGGGATTCGAACCGCCAACCTTCTGATTGGCAAATCCTAGGCTCTGTGGTTTAACCCACAGCGCCACCCGCATCCCATCTGCAAGAGTAGATGCAGCTAAAGAAGAAAACCTGAAACTGTAACCAGAAAAAACCATTCTTGGACAATACATAGAAAATATCACGCCTGTTGATAGTGTATTTCAGACTACTGACACAAAAAGCAAACAAATGTAAGGCATTGGTAACCAAATGGTAACATTGTGCAGTATTGCTGTTGTTTTCGTATGATTTTTTTAAATTGCACAGGGCTATACGACTTAAGTTAGTTTGCAGCGTCACTGAATTTTTGGAGATTTAATGGTAGTTCTAGACAATTTAAAGTTTTTAATGAACAACTGAACAGTGCCAGTACCTGGTATAACCTGAATTCTTGGCTCACACCAGTCTCCTTGTCGGATCCCAGTTTGTTCTTGCAGGTTCAAATATGGCATGTGAACTGAGAGAACATGGTGGTTGCTACACGTCGATAACCCTGGTCTCCACTAGTTCATACATTACATTTGCAGCCCAGTCCTATGCATGTTGACTCCGAACTAAATTCTACTGTGTCCATTGAGACTTGTTTCATATAAGTAAGCACAAAATTACAACTGCACTTGTGTGAATGTACATTTCCAGAAATCCAGGCCAACTCATGTGAGCAAAAGCATCGGGTGAAATTCAATGTCATGTGAATATTATCATTCTGTCAGTGCAAGTATTTCTGCTTACCTGATGGTTGAGGGACAGCTCAGTCGGTAGAGCATGAGACTCTTAATCTCAGGGTTGTCAGTTTGAGCCACACATTGAGCGAGAGATTCCTGCATTGCAGAGTTGTCCCTTCCAATGCTACAGTTCTGTGATTCTGTAATTCTGTTCTATGGAACAATCTCCTTACTCTTCCAACTGCAATCTGTTCTGTTCTTTTTTTTAAAAAAACCCTATTTCTAAGATCTGGAAATAATTTTCTTCTGCTCTTGAGTCTTGAGTTCAAATGGAAGGATATGTGGTGCAAGGAAAAAGTGTGATGTTGAGATTTTGGAGGGAAAAATTGCTTGACATTTCACTTGGTAGGGCTAAACCCTGGTTGCTCTAATGGGCCAGCCTCCACTGAATTTAATCAGCGACTAGTAGATACAGTGGGATGCGGGTGGTGCTGTGGGTTAAACCACAGAGCCTAGGACTTGCCAATCAGAAGGTCGGCAGTTCGAATCCCCACAACAGAGTGAGCTCCCGTTGCTCAGTCCCTGCTCCTGCCAACCTAGCAGTTCAAAAGCACGTCAAAGTGCAAGTAGATAAACAGGTACCACTCCGGCGGGAAGGTAAACGGCGTTTCCGTGTGCTGCTCTGGTTTGCAAGAAGCGGCTTAGTCATGCTGGCCACATGACCCGGAAGCTGTACGGCGGCTCCCTTGGCCAATAAAGCGAGATGAGCGCCGCAACCCCAGAGTCGGTTACGACTGGACCTAATGATCAGGGGTCCCTTTACCTTTAGCTTAGTAGATACAGTGCAATGAACTAAAACAATAAAATTCAACCCTGGCCATTCATTGTTCGAAGCCATGTTTCAAAGGCATCCTCTCAGTTAACAGCATATACTAATACCTTAGCCACATGGGGACCGCATCCTGTGCATTCCTATCAATCCACCACTGAGTCTAGGGTTTCAGGAAATATCACAATCTGAGCCAGAAGGCTGGCTGAGGGAGGTAATGTAAGGCCCACAGGTTGCACTTGACTAATCAAAGTTCTGCATTGCCTACATGTAATTCCCCCTCCATGTGTACTTCAACCAATGGATCTGCCATTTGATAAGAAAAGGAGGGAAACTGCCTTTGGGACCTGGGTGCAGTCTGATGACTGTCGCCTTCAGTTATAACAGTGCTACAGTAACTCCCTGTAGTAAAGTTGTAGTAAAGTCTGATTAGTGGCAAATCTCTCCGTCCTTGGTACTAATGAATTCAAATTTTGCACTCTACCCCTTTATTTTCTTCTGCTTTCCCCATGATACAGCAGTACAAAGAAAGTGACTTTGAAATCAAGTTGCTAAAGACAGTTAAGCAAAACAGAGTTTTCAAGGAGTGTGAGCATTCAGGAGAGGAAAATGTCATATTTCATTGTGCACAGTAGATTTGGAAAATGCTACTCATTTCATCGTTAGCAAAAGCAAACCCTTAAAATCACAGGAATTTCCCACCGGCTGGCTGGTAAAAATCCAACAAAGAAGGGACAAAGCCCAACTGTTAACAACTTGAAACAGTGAGAGTTTTTATCATATTTTAATTATAAGGGCATTTCCAGATTATTATTATTTAATCCCTTTTTACTTTGGTAGTATGCACATGCTAGTACTGATTAAGCATCAGTCATTATATTCTGTATTCTATACCCAAATGAGAGAAAGGAATAATCACAATGCTTTGTGTGTTTGTGGAAGAGGTTGCTTTGTATTCTGGCCACACTGCTTTAAGAAAAACTAATATAACACCCGAGTATATTAAGGAATCATGTTTGCCATGCTCTATATATAGCAAAGGCAAAGTGCAGGCCCTCTACTCAGACCTAGAGCAGAGCAGTTGGCTTAGATCTGAACTAGTTATACTCAGGGTTAGGGATGGTGGAGAAATTTGATCCAGTTTGCATTTAAAGGCAAATCCACCTGGTTCACACTTTCTGAAAGAATGTGAATTTTACAATGTAGTTCTCCCACCAAGCGGTATCTACAAAAATCTATCTATTGGGGGTGAAGTATGCATTTAAATGCATTTTTAGTGAAGATAATATCCAAAATGCATTATATTGTGGAAAACTACAGCAACATATATTAGACAAAAGTGCACACAAAAATGTCTATGTTAGGCAAAATTGGCACTAAAATGCTGATGACTTTTCACACATTTTTTTTTTAATAGCAAAGTGATGTGGAAATAGGGAGAACTGAGTTATATATTGGAAAAGTAAGAAATGGAGAGAAACTGAAACTGACGGATTTTGCCCATTCTTGCTCAGAGTAGACCTACCAGATTGCCTGTCTTTCGGTTCTTGGCTTTTTAAAATACAGTTTTTACAGCTGCCTACAGGCAGACTTGGTGTGTTGGAATAATGGTAGCCATGCCCAGGGTGGAAAAATTACCAGTTGCAGAACTGGTTTTATTGGGAAATTTGTTTCCCGCTCCCTCTACTTTTATTGCATTAGGAAGTTTACTCCCCCGTGTGTTTATTAACTAAAATAATCAAGGCTGTGATCAATCTGACCTTTACATGAGAGACAAAAAAAATGAACTGCTGAAGAACTCCGTTAACCTTTCTTTTAACCCTGCTGTGTGAAGTAGCAGCTGTTCATTCATACATTTTAAAAGTTAATAGATTCATAATTTAAAAACAAAATTACTGAACGAGACGAGTTGTTTCACTAGAAGGATTCTGGCACTTCTTCATCCATGAGCCATCCTTTCATTATGCCTGTTGTAAAAACACAGCGGCAACAATATTTTCTGTTTCAGCTTCTTCTGAGCCCGAGTTGCATTCATTAGGAAAGAGCAATGTCTTGGGGGCCAAACTTGAAAGATGGAGAGCTCTGCATTTAGATTTCCTTTAGCAGCTGATCTTCTACCTTAAAGCTGCCAGGGAGATCCTAAATCAGCAAGTGACACACACGTGTGTGTGTGTGTGTGCCTGGGGACTGAGATCTTTTCCTCATGCCATTT
This sequence comes from Podarcis gaigeae, assembly GCF_964106915.1. Taxonomy (NCBI): domain Eukaryota; kingdom Metazoa; phylum Chordata; class Lepidosauria; order Squamata; family Lacertidae; genus Podarcis; species Podarcis gaigeae. The sequence goes on along the minus strand of NC_139682.1, from coordinate 74,953,831 downwards.
TTGTGCCAATCTCACCACCTGCCAAAGTTGCTATTCATCCCATAGGAACAATGAGTGGCGTAGTGGCAATTTTTGAAGTGCAGGAACTCACCACAGAGTCTCTTTTGTTCCACTCCCAAACAGAGCCCAAGCTATGCTGGTCCATTGCACCTGGTACCCAGAAATAGCAAAGATCAGCTGACCGTAATAGAATAGCTAGGCGCTTTCATTCTCTGGCTTCCTCTATGTTGATAGATCGCAAGCAGTAAATCAAACCTGAAAGCCTTGTCACCACCTCATTCGCTTGCTGGAGCAAGGAGGGTCTGCTCTGGCACTCTCCATAGGTTATTCAATCACTTCTGCTCTGGAAAAAAGTCCCAGAGCTGCGTTCTCCCACATCCCTCATCTGCTACACCACTGCCAGGGGAATCACACATGCATTTCATAGAGAATCATACTGTAGAGTTAGAAGGGACCACAAGAGTCATCTAGTCTAACTCCCTGCAATGCAGGAATCTTTTGCCCAACGGGGGGCTCGAACCCACAGCTCTGAGATTACAAGTCTCATGCTCTACCAGCTGAGCTATATGTATGCTGTGTGTTTTCTCCTGCAGGTAGATTGGCTACTTCAAGGGATGCAATTTAGAATTGAAAAGCAATGTAGAGGAGAGGGTTCTATCTCTTTCTTGGATGGAATTGGAAGCAGCAGTCAACCAGGAGACAGGAATTGTAGCACAGGGCCATAATTCTATGTATTTTGGGAGAGGCGGTGTGTGTGTGTGTTTACTGTTTCAAGCCAAGCAAGGTCAAGAATATATTAATCCCAGAAGAATCCCTGTTGCTCAAGCAAAGTCCCAGCACAGACAGGAACTATGTAGAACCATTCCTATCTAGGAGAGCCTCAATGACAGTCTGGGTGGGTTCAGAGCCAGTTCAGAGCCTGAGAACGTTTCACTGCCCAGGAAATAGCCGAAGTGCAATTCAACCAGTCACCTATAGAATTTATAGTTTACATTTTTAACGCTAGCAGCTCCTTGTTCAGGAAGCACTACCATTACGCTCAATCTGCTTTGGTTCCCCTTGGTGATCTCTGTCACTCCTGATTGTCTACGTCTCATTGTGTGTATGACATCATCACATTTAATTAATTAATTGTTGCATCTATATCCTACCTTTTCTTCAAGGAGCTTAAGGTCATACATATGGTTCTCTTTCTCCCCATTATATCCTCCCAACAACTCTGAGAGACTAACTGGCCCAATGTCACTCAGGGAATTTCATGGCTAAGATCTCTCATCTTGCAGGTCCTAGTCCAACAGTCTAATCACTCCACCACATGGTCTCTTGTGTTCATGGTGTGATTCCCTTATTGGCTAGGATGGGGGTTGTGCCTCACCCTAACAGTCAGGAACTAGGTATCTCATCTGATCACCAATCAGGGAGTGGAAAAATTAGTCCAGCAACTCTTACAGCATTTTCTGTGTCAGAGAAGAATTAAGTTTCATATAACTTTTAATTTATTTAGCTGTACAAAGTGCTCTGCTACATCAACTGCATTTTAAATTTGGCCATAAATATGTTTTATTCCTTGCCAATCGATAACAAAATGTCCCCGTGTTTTGAGCTATATTGGGAGTTAAAGGAGACCAGAACAGAGAGTAGTGCAGGCACATTTTCCATATGGAAGCACTTGCAAAAAAAAAAAAAAAAAAAATCAGCAAGGTGCCAATTTTGCTGAGGTGCTACATTATTGTATAAATAACCTGATGGCTAATTCAGTCCACCCACTCCACTCTGTACTTCAGCAAAAGTATTGAGTTGTATCTAATACTAGTCCTACTCAAAGTAGAACCATTGAAATGAATGGATATAACCAACATAGTTCAATTCATGTTAACAGGCCTACTTAGTTGGCTAGAGCCCACTGAGTCACACTGTTTTAGGGTTATTCCCATTTTGCACATATGAAACTGACATAGGAGAAGAATGAAGGCCACTCAGCAAACCTACAGCTATGCCAGAATCTAAATCACATGTTTCAAAAGGGCTTTCTGTGGCATCCGCCAGCTGCTTCCAAGGATAGGATGTGAACCCAAGCTCTTCATCGTTTCCTGAATTGGAATTCTACAATGAAGTGGCACTTTTTCCGACTGCCACTATTGCGGGAGTTCAGCCACATCTTTGGGGGTTCTGCTTCGGCCCATGCGCTTTCCAAAAACTGGGAGCAATGAATAGAGCTTGAACTTTGCATTTTTGTTTGGTTCCTTTCCTCCTTTTGCCACAGACCTGTAATCACCATGTGAAGAAAGTTTGTGTGTGTGTGTGTGTAGTTATAGATCTTCCATTGCCAAGTGACATTTCTCAAAGGCGCTGGGTCGAAATGACTTCACTGTGACTCTGTGTCTAAGGCTAAATTGTGCATATTTATCCTAGCTGAAAAGGATCATTAGATTATTATACCCCTTTGCTTGCTCAAATTTGATAGTAACTTGTGAAATGAGCCTCTACCCTATTTTACGACATTATGGCACCGAGTATTTTATGCACAAATAGGGCAAGGCAGCAGAGTGCATGCCGGTAGTGCTGGGAGGCATGCAACATAAATCAGACGATGTGTGCATAATTACAAGATAGCAGAACAGGTCCCAAGGGTATTTTCAGCATCGTAAAGCATTACATAGACCTACGGGCCCCTAGAACATTATCCTTTCCCATTTCTTCACTCTTAGAGGCACCAGACAGCTTTTGTCTGCAGGACGGCATGGCACAAGAGTGATGCGATGAATTACAACTGCATGAGTACTCTGTGTTTAATTGCAAAGCCACAATTTAAAGCACCCTCTGATTAAATTGCCCAAAGCTTCCAATCTTATTTGTTGGGTAGTTGCTCAGGGGCTGAGTGCTTTCTTAGCATTTATAGCGGAAAGTCAAGGTGTCATCTTGCCACCGGTCCTGAAATACTTTGTCCAGAGACTATGGCTTCCATCCATTACTGGCAGCAGAAAGCAATGAAAAGAGCAACAAACCTTAAACGAGCCAGATCTCTCCCACTGAAAAGCAAACATCATTTCCAACCGTATTATAAAAGGATTCATTGAAGATACTGTAGGAATACTGGTCTGGAATTTGTTTTGCACACTAGCTTTTGCTTCAGCAATGATTGCACAACATTAAAACGAGGTCGCAATGTAACTTGTATGAAATAATATGGGATATAACATGGAACAACAGAATAATAATAATAATAATAATAATAATAATAATAATAATAATAATTTTTATTTATATCCCGCCCTCCCCAGCCGAAGCCGGGCTCCGGGCGGCTAACAACAATAAAATAATACAACATTCTAAAATCATTTCATTATAAAATTTTTAAAAGTGTATTAAAGAACCATAGGGATGATCCAGCTTCTGTGTGGTTCTGTCTCCTGGCCTGTACAGAGTTTTGTGCATCCAGGGCCCTTTCAAATGTTAGTTTTACTCCTTACACTGCTGCCATCAGTGGGCATGAGTCCTATGCTTCAAAGAGGGAAAAGAGGTGTGAGATCATGCTTAGATACATACTCTCCAACGTTCCTCAGATGAAAATAGGGACATATTCTACACCCCCTGTGCCTGCTCCTCAGAGGCCAGGGAGGGGACACAGATGCAGTGACTGACCAAAGCAAGCTGGAGCCAAGTGACTGTAAAGGCTTCTCATGGTAGAGGCCTCGTGAAAGGCCCCACCCACTTCGCTGCCCCACTCACTGCCTTCTTTGTGGGAGACCAACCAACTGAGGAGCAGGGAAACTTTCTTAGGGGCATTCAAGTGACTCAGATCTTGTTTTCATACAAACAGGAAACGACACCATATTGAGACATAGATCTAAGAAGTGTGTTAGAGGGACACATAGATCTGAACTTCTGGTAATATGCTGAAGCACTGTACTGAAGGGAAGCCCCCATGGGAATTTGAGACTCTGGATGAAAAAGTGAGAAGCCATGATGGCTTAAGGGTTTTTGTGACAACCCCAGTATTTTCAGGGCAGTTGGATGGTATGTTAGATGTGTTAGTAAGTAGCTAGCCAGGTCTGTATATTCCCAAAAGGAGAGGGCTATTGCCCTCAAGTCCTGCTTGTGGATTTCCCAGAATCCTATGATGGTAACAATCTGAAGTGGGTAACTTGCTTTTACTTGTGTAGGCTCCCTTCATGAAGTAAAACCCTGGAAAATCAAGGTTTTACATCCTGTAGGAAACTGACATGAATACACGCAGGATGAACACTTGAAAATCCCAATTTATTTTGAGGGGGACTTCAGGGGAGGCAACCCAAGCAACAGTCCTTGGTGTGGCCCATGGAGACTTAGTAATAGGTCTTAAAACTTTTGCTCACATTGCATAAAATAAAAATAAAAAGCCCTTTTGCATATTGAACAGGAAGTTAAAGCAATTAAGCGAGTGATTACCATATTACTATGGAAGACCCAAATTAAGGATAACAATTTGAGTTTATTAAAATAGGCATATTCTCTGTGAATATTTAGGAAATGTTTATATTACATTTTCCCTTGCAGTAAATTATGAAATGAGGATAATGGTTATGAGATACCTGAAGCATGCCGGTGGCTCATTATCCAATGAATTGATATGAATAAATTGGATAAATCAACCAGCTTGACAGCTAGTAGTTTCCTTTGCCGAAGACGTAGCGGGCCAAAGCAGAGGGGGAAAGTTCAAATGGTAAGAGAAATGTTGAGATCTTGATCTGTGCATCCTCGAACTGTGGTAGCTGGTAGTCTCCGAAACCAGAAACAGCCTCCGTATTTTGGGGGGTGGAGTGGGGTCAAGGGGAAGAACTTTGCAATGAAAGGGTGGAAGAGAAACAGACCCAAGGGAAAGTAAGACTGAAAGAGACGCCACCTCTTTGCTGCAAAAACAAACACTAATGCTTCCACAGCACGGTATCCCCTTCAACCCTCCATGTTACAACCCACAAAATTTGTGGAATTATAGTTTAACTCTTACACGTTTTCTTCTGGCCTAGGGGCTGAACATAGGCTCCATGCCTTTCTGTGTGGTCCTGAAGACTCTCCACAGGCTCGCTAGATCTGCTGCATACCCAACTCATAATTGATCCTCAGGGTCTCTTCCAACTCTATGATTCTATGAAGGAATCCTCTATTTGATGGAAAGTCTAGCTCAAGACTGGTTTAAAGATAAAGAACCCTAAGGAGGTGAATGAGGGCAGGGCCCTTGAAGCTGGGTGTCCTATGATGGTAAGAGTCCTGGAAGTTCTCCTGAAGGAAAAAAAAAGGGACTCATGAGAACCACTCAGTGAATGAGTGTTTGGAGGCTCTAAGGGTAAGTTGAGCCTAAACAAAACTCTCATAGTGAAGGAAAGGCTGTGAGTAATCTAACACACTTGCTTTTTCAGTCTTCCACGCGATTGCTCAAAACTTCCAATTTAGCTCCTCCTCCTCTTCCTTCTGTTCCCTTTCTCAAGTTGAAAACCCCTTATCTTGGCGAAGTGGTGGCAGCAAGAGAATGGCAGACAGTGGAAGGCTGACCCTGTGGAATCTCTTTTTTGCTGCAGCTTTTCAACGGAGTGTCACGTCCTGCTGGGAATATTTGGTCTTGTAGTTAGGCTGCATGATGTCTACTGGGAAAAAAATCCTTTGCACATCATTTCCTGAGGTAGACAGGTCCTGAGCCCTTCTCCTGAATTTAAAGAGCCATCCACTGCTTGCTTACCCCTTCCTGGAGATAAGGCCTTTTATTTTGGGAAAGGGAGGACATGAAAAAGGGCAGGCAGATATGGGTTGGAAACCTCAGTTCAATAAAGGACCTGCTCAAGAGTGGGACCACATTAATTGAGCAAGGTGTGGCTCAAAGTTTTAAGCACTCTACACTTCTGATGCCCATCCTCAGCCCTAAACTGTAGGAAGAAGAAGAAGAGTTTGGATTTGATATCCCGCTTTATCACTACCCGAAGGAGTCTCAAAGCGGCTAACCTTCTCCTTTCCCTTCCTCCCCCACAACAAACACTCTGTGAGGTGAGTGGGGCTGAGAGACTTCACAGAAGTGTGACTGGCCCAAGGTCACCCAGCAGCTGCATGTGGAGGAGCGGAGACGCGAACCTGGTTCACCAGATTACGAGTCCACCACTCTTAACCACTACACCAAACTGGCTAGGGTTGTTGTTCGGCCTCCATACCATAATAAGTTTTAAGCTCCTCTAAGATCACCAGTGAAGATCTTCCTCCAAGTGTCCCTTATTGAAGTAGTGAAACCTATGGTTGGACAGAACACAGACTATACACTGCATGGAATATGTTGCCCAGAAAGATCAATCTGAACTATGCAAATGTTGCTTTTGGAGGACAGCTATGCTATATGCTTCATTTCTGTAACCCACAAGGAGGCCTTTATTATTCAGGCTGGTATGTTTGAGCTTGGCTTTGCCTCCTCCTGTAGACTCAGATGTATGCCTTGATAAATGCTTCAGTTGGTGAGATATTCACCCACAGATGCCCTGCAACTGCCAGTTGCCAATGGAGGTAAGTGGAAATGGAAGACAGAACACGGCAGTGGAGGAGTGGCTACGGAGGGAAAGGAAGAGGTGGAGAAGGCTAGGCTAAAGTCGGGTGGTTCCTATGGGCAATAAAAGAGGAAAAATCTTCCACCATGAACAACTTGTTTGGACATTTTAATAAACCAAAACCAGAACGCCTGGATTGATAAGAAAAAGAACTTTAGACATCAGCAAGCCCTCCCAGAACAACCAAGCATCCATCACTTGGAAGAGATAGGAACCTTTGAGTAGATCTGCAGTTCTTCTTCATGATACATATATAATTAACCAATAAGGTTTTTTTTTGAGGCATGGACAACACTCTCAGTTTATTAAAAAGAGATACAATCTCCCAGTGTTGCTATGTTCCTAAGGGCATGTGGAGGGAAAAGACAATAATGAAATGATAAACATTTTGTTGCACCTCTGAAATCAGTTGGCCTGCTATACCCAAAAGTCACAGAGTTCACTGTGTATCTCACTTATTATTTGTGGCTAGTGCTTATCACACCTGCCATTATGTGCAAGACTTATTATTTGGCAACAGCTCTGTCCCCCCAAAAACAACAACAACCATACAAACAAACCCTGCAACAGCACAGAGATTGCTAAAATGATGGATCGTCTTGGCTTATGAAAATGGATGAATGTGCAGATTTTGAGTAGGATGGATAATGGACACAATCCGCTGGAAAGTTCTCATTGAAATGAATTGCATGCAGACAGTCTTCTGCAAAGACCAGTCTTTTGGTATTTTTTTTTAAAAATCTCTGTGTTCAGCTTGTGGGTTCATCACTGCCAGATACACACACACTTTTCAGTGAGAGTTGTAGTGGTAAACATAGTGGCTGACAAAGAGAGCACACAAAATCTAATTTCTTCTAATTTCTTCTTCATGAGCAGGACCTTTTTTATTGTTGGGGTCAGGGGGTGGGGAGAAAATATTTTTTATTGCAAACTGTCCCACCCAATATTTTTCTTCTTGGGCAAGACTGGCCTTTTAAATTCATTTGTGTTTATTTAACATATCTGAATATTTGATATGGGCTTATGCAAGATAATTAACTCCCATTAGGGTTGCGTGCAAGAACTTATTATCGTTATTTTAATTAAAACAAAAGGCTTAGCAGTACTTTGCAGAGGACCAGATGTTTGTTTTCTTTCTGAGACCAGGACTGTGTCTTTCATGATGGTGGGGTTGGGGAGAGTAGTTGATAATACAGACATCCTGACTTTGGTGATCCAATTAGTAGGGCACGTGTTGTGAGTGTCCAGCACCATATTCAATTTGAATGAGGAGGTGGGACAGTATCTTGACCTCTGTAGATGTGGCTGATCAAAAGGGAAAGGAATTTTGAGTTAAGCAAATGCCTGCTTTTAAGAAACTTTAAAGATAATGTAGTGTATTAAGTGCCCACACCAGTGGAGTACTGAAGGAACTTGCTGTTTCAGTATTTAGAACTGATCATATGGTGGAAAAGACTCCTTTTTCTAACAATTTGGCTTAAATAAAATATTCCTGAACATAATATTCATTGTTTTCTGCATCAAAATGTTATGTAATAATTAACTATACTGAGGAAAAGGTATGATATAGCTGTGGTTACTAACACAATCTTTACTTCCATTTTACATAGAAGTAAGCCCCGATGTGTTTATTTCAGTCAGTATTATTTAACAGCTGTGTGGAAGCAAGAAATTTTATGAACTGAAAGGTGCATTTGGATGAACATGAACCAAACTATTTTATTCCTTCTTTAAAAGGAACTTTCCAGCCACTGGGTGTTAGTTCCTAATGCAATCCTATTTATTTTATTCAGAAGTAAATCCCTAGAGCCTTTTGTAGTGAGTTTCCAGAAATTCATTTCCTCTGTGTGTGTGGATGTTTTAGAACAGGACTGAGAGAGCAATACTGAAAGAGCAGAGCTCTAGGTTTTCTGTTCACTACTGATGAAGTATACTCGTGAGGGCAGGCAGAGGACTAGAACTCTGTTAAGTGCCAAGTATTAATACTTCAAAGGGACGCGGGTGGTGCTGTGGGTTAAAACACAGAGCCTTGGGCTTGCTGATCAGAAGGTTTGTGGTTTGAATCCCTGCAACGGGGTGAGCTCCCGTTGCTCTATCCCTGCTCCTGCCAACCTAGCAGTTCGAAAGCACATCAAAGTGCAAGTAGTTAAATAGGTACCGCTCTGGTGGGAAGGTAAACGGCGTTTCCGTGCGCTGCTCTGGTTCGCCAGAAGCAGCTTAGTCACACTGGCCACATGACCTGGAAGCTGTACGCTGGCTCCCTCAGCCAATAAAGTGAGATGAGCGCCGCAGCCCCAGAGTCATCTGCGACTGGACCTAATGGTCACTGGTCCCTTTACCTATTAATACCTCAAGGTCTAAGTGTTTCTTTGAAAAGGAGTAAGAGAGGGAAAGAACCAGAACAGAGGGAGGCCACACAACTTTTCTCTCATCAGAGAAGCAGCTGTGACAGTAGGGACCGGCCCACAACATTTTGGCACCTGAGGCAAATCACAATATTGCCCTTCCCCATCGGGGAAGAAAAAAGCTACACTGGGAACAAGGGGGGAATGAAGATATACACCAGGAACAATGGGGATAGGTGGCAATCAAATCCAGAAGTGGAGAAAGGTGGTTGCGGTGGTTGCGGTCCTCCCCAGGTGCCAACCCTGAGGGGGGGGGGACATTGCCGCCCTGCCCACCCGACGCTTCCCATGGGTGGCACCTCCCTGGGATGTGCATGGTGGCCAGAGCACCCCCTGGATGCCCACAGCGGATGGAGCACCCCCTGGGACTCTCACCCACCTTCGTGGGTGGCTAGCCCCGCCCCTGGGTGCACGTTGCTCTGGGTGCCAGAGCAGCTAGCCCCGCCTCTGATCAAATCAACCTTACCCGATGGTTGAACTGGGTTAAAAGGCCATTGCAAGGGGGAAAGGGCCCATTATGAATCACTGGGTGAGTGCAGGGCCAAGGAGACCCCAGAAGGCAACCCCTGCCATTTCCTTCCTAGGGATGGGAGAACACCATCAGTGTTTCCTATTCACTGAGAGGTTGCTGTGGAAGAGACATCGGGCAGGGCTGCCAATGAGGTGGAAGATCTGGCCTCCAAGGAGTTGTGCTGCAGGTGGGGAGGAATCCAGAACCACAAACCCATGGCCTTGGTAGCCGTACCCCTGTGACAACCAGTGGCGTAGCGTGGGGGGTGCAGGGGGGGCCGGTCGCACCGGGCGCAACATCTGGGGGGTAGGGTTAGGGGGCGCAAATCCACGGGTTAGGGGACGCAAATTACTTACCTTGCCCCGGGTGCTGACAACCCACGCTACGCCACTGGTGACAACCTAGCAAACCCACCAGCTGCCATTGCTGTAACTAATGATCAGCTAAGGAAGCCTCTCTGAAGGCTTCAAAACACATCTCAAGAGAGGTGCTGTATTTGCTGGTTGGTGGTTCTAGCAACCTCCTTTGAACGTTGACAGGTGTCAGTCACCTGACACCATTATGATATCAGGTGACTGATGCGTGAGTGATGTCACCCATATGCCAATGTTCGTCTGTGTGGGTGGGGAAAATAAGGGTCTGGTCCGCCAGACAGATCTAGTTCTTCACCTCTGCCTTACAGTTGGGCAAAAACTCTTGGGGAGGGTGCAAAGCAGGGCAGGTCAGGGGTCTGGCCTGAGGGAGGGGAATTATCAATTTATTATTATTTTTTAATTTATATACTGCCCTTCATCTGGAGATCACATGCTGGTTTACACAGCGGAATGGTTGACGGACTCCTGAGTGACAGAGGAGGAGGCCCAAGGTTCTCCATCCCTGATCTAGGGGACATGAAAACGTGATCTGAAAATGATGCTGAAAAATTGCTGATAAAGTATTTTCCAATGTTAAAAGAAAAAAGTGGATTATTTTGTCTCCCTCTTAATTCAAGCTACTTCAGTGAATGAATCACTGATTCTAAGAAAGATGATGGTGCACAAATAGCCCTTACCTTTGTACTATCTTACCCCAGTGTAGAAACCAGATTCTTTCTAAGCTTATTTATACCGTTAGGACTGTTTACTGTTGAACTGTAGCTTGTCTTTTCTCCTCTTGTTTCCTGGGCTTAGAGCTTTGCATTGTTTTTCTAGATAGCAGCCTAATGTAATAAGTATACAAAACCAGGACAAAATTAACTCTCTCTCTCTTTTAACCACCATTTAATTTGCAAATGAGCAGCTTTAAATAGCAATAACATTTTAATATTAAATATTGTACTAAGCACTTTTAGTGCACTGTATATGGAAATGAAGTTGGAAATTTACCCAGAGTAATTACTTTACAATGCTTATTTCAACCAAAGAATTCTAAGGTTCACAAAAATACTGCCTTTCATTTATTAGTTAAGCTCCTCCCCGACTCAATTTAATGCTGCCCAGCGGAAAAGGCACCAATTAGCTCAGCCATGGACACATCACCATGTGTCAGAAGCAGATTCCCATAATATCACTACACTGTATGTGGTAATAAATCTGAAACATCCTGCAGCAGAGGTTTTCAACCTTTTTGAGTCCATGGCTCCCTTGACCAACTACATTCTTTTGCAGCACTCCTGTTGTTGTTGTTGTTGTTGTTGTTGTTGTTAGGTTTTTGGAAATAACACACAGTGCTTTCCAAAGAAGATGTTGCCATTCCAGATCTGGTCACATTCAGCTAACTACAGTGCCCCTGAATGAAGATCTAAATATCTATCGACATCAAGCCATATCTATAATTGATGTTTACCTATGTTGAGTCCAGCCTGTTTGGTGGGGTCTCAATGAGCATTAATGGTGATAGGAGTATGCATCCAGATACTATTCAGGTATTCACTTGGAAGCTTTCTACCTGGGCTGGATGTCCCGCCCCCCCATTTGGGGGGGAATGCCCCCCACCTCCTTGTCTCCTCCTCCTCTGTGGGGTAGACACCAGAGAGGAGCAGGCAGTGGTAGGGTGGAGTCGTGGTGGTGGCAGGTATGGTGGGAGTGGAAGAGATGGTGGCAGCAATTGGCACACTTCATGGCCCAGATCTGCTTCCTGAGGTGAGTGCCTCATGGGTGGGCCAGCCCTGCTTTCTAACATGTATGGTTTCTGCTGAATATGTTTATACCAGCAGTGGGCAACCTTTTTGGTCCAGTGGGCACCATTCAAATTTTGAGAAAGTGCTGTGCGTGCCAGTCACAAAATGGCTGCCATGGGAGGCATCATGTAACACAAAACTACAGAGAGTACAGTCCTTGCTGCTTCCCCACTCCCCCGACAAGAAAACCTCCTGCTTACTGAGGGAAGTCAGCTCTGTTCTGCTGGTCTTGATTATGAACATCACACACTCTTGCTGTCTGATAACAGCAAGGGGAATTTCCCACTGCCTGAAAAATTAAATATGGCGGTCACATCACAGACAACCACTCTCATACATAAAGGCCCACACTCAATCCTTGTCACCACCAATAGGACCAGGGAAGACACCTGTCTGATAACCTGGAGTCCTGATGCTAGTCTAGGCAAGCACTACTCAACTAAATGGGCCAATGCTGATTGGCAGCTTCCTATGAACCTATGCATAAACAGCATCCTGTGTAGTCCCCATTGGTACTTGTGGCTTTCTCCCGATTGAAGTGCAGTGTGTTTGAGGGACATTTGCAGGGAAACCAAAATGCTTGTTTACAAAGCTATTGTACTACCAACCTTACTATATGCTTGTGAAACATGGATCACTTATAAACGCCATCTCTCTCCAACTCCTTGAAAGATTCAATCAACGGTGTCTCCAGAAAATTTTACACATCACTTGGGAAGACAGGCGAACTAATATCAGTGTACTGGAAGAAGCAAAGATCATCAGTGTTGAAACAATGATTCTTCAACATCGACTTTGTTGGACTGGTCATGTTGTGCGGATGCCTGATGATCGTCTTCCAAAGCAACTACTCTATTCCAAACTTAAAAATGGAAAGTGTAATGCTGGTGGTCAACAAAAGAGGTTTAAAAACTGTCTCAAGGCAAATCTAAAAAAATGTAGTATAAACACTGACAACTGGGAAGCACTGGCCTGTGAGTTCTCCAGTTGGAGAACAGCTTTTACCAAAGGTGTCATGGGCTTTGAAGACACTCAAATGCAGGATGCAAGGGAGAAACCGTGCTAAGAGGAAGGGACACTTGTAAAATCCACACCGTGATCAACTCCCACCCAGAAACCTATGTCCCCACTGTGGAAGGATGTGTGGATCCAGAATTGGCCTCCACAGTCACTTAAGGACTCATTGTTAAAACCGTGTTTATGGAAGACAATTTTACTCGACTACGAGTGATCGCCAAAGAAGAAGAAGATACTGAAGTTGGGATGCCCTTCCTATCTTTCTGTGCAGATGAAAAGCAGGCATCCTCCTTTAACCCACATGGCTTGGGCTAATTCATAAAAACATGAACAACAGTGTAACGTGGGGGAGAGGTACAGGGACGGCTGCCCCGGGCACAGAATTGTTAGGGGTACCAAATTTCAACACCCAGTGCTGCCTCAAGACAGCTGTGTGCTTCTGTTGGTGGGTTCTGTTGAAAATGGCTTCTCAACATGAACCAAGAAGTGACCTCTCCAGGCAACGGAATGACTCTTCTTTTATTTCTGCTGCTGCAATCTCCTGGGTGACGTGGACACCGTTAGGCAGTTGAATCCGCATTCATGTTCCATCTGTTTCCCTCCCTCCTACCCTCCCTACGCTTGACCCCGGGCACTGGCAACCCACGGTATGCCACTGCAAATGAAGAACCCTGATGGATCCGACCAAGAACCTATCTAGTCCAGCATTCTGTTCTTACAGTCAGATGCCTCTCCGAAGCCTACAATCAGGACATTGGGACAATAGTCCTCTTGCACTATTGTCCCCCAGGAATTGGTGTTCAGAGGCAGGATGTCTCTGATCCTGGAGATCTTATGTGGCATCTGGCTCCACGTCAGCCTATTTGGTCAGGAGTCAAAAGTTGAGTAAATCTATTGAAAATTTCAAGAGAGGGGCCCAACCTCTTCCTGCCTGCACACAAACACCCCCCTCACTATATTCCAATTTACAAACATTCTGGGACTCTGTCATCCGTATTGTTTTGTAGCTCATAATTCTTAATTCTAATTGAATTATTTATTGCAAGGGAGTGTTTTAATTATGGTTACTGTGAATAAAAATAATTTACACTTGTTGCCAAGGGGGATTTTACGCTGAGATATAGCTTAATTTCAGCTTGAGGCACTCGGCAGTCCTTCACGGTGGCTATCTGCCTTAATGCTCTGTGGGCTTTTTTTAAGATTCCGCAGCTGCAGGCAATAGGGATGCCAGAATTTCAGAGGAAATTCTCACAAATGACAGCAGCTCAAGGATGGTCCGTGAACTATTTCACCACAACATCCTACGTGGCTCTAGCCTGATCAAGAGGTTTCTAAGATGTGAAGCATATTTGATATAATCCCCTTTTTAACAGAAAGAATCGTGTTGATTGCTATAAATTATAGGAACATAAGGAGAGTCCTGTCTAGTTCAATACAGTGGTACCTCAGGTTAAGAACTTAATTCGTTCTGGGGGTCCGTTCTTAACCTGAAACTGTTCTTAATCTGAGGTACCACTTTAGCTAATGGGGCCTCCCGCTGCCGCTGCACCACCACCACACAATTTCTGTTCTCACCCTGAAGCAAAGTTCTTAACCCAAGGTACCATTTCTGGGTTAGCAGAGTCTGTAACCTGAAGTGTCTGTAACCCAAGGTACCACTGTATCCTGCTTCCCACCCTGGCTAAGATGCCTGTAGGAAGCCCAAAATATTTTGGCAAATGAGGCAGACCCCGAAATGATGCCCCCCACACCTAGCCAGGGAAGAAGGGATCAAGCCTGTGGTGTCCATAGAGGAACCAACAAGGAATATTTAAAAGTGTATGTTCTTATTGAAAGTGAACTTTGGGAGTGGCAAGTATTATTGGATTTTGGAAAATTCACAACTGCTTGCTTGATTAAGATTAGGAAGGAGAGGAAAGGGGGTGTAGTAATATATTGATTGTATGAATTGATTGCAATATTTATAATAAAATAAATGCTATCAGTTCCAGATGAAATCAGTATCGCAATAAAAGCAACTTGATCCACTTTTAGCATTGATCAAACAAATCTATTAAATGGAAAAAAGTCTCCAACTCCCAGAAAATATTTTAGGGTAGGTTTTCTGCTTTGCTTTAACTCCACACCCCCCCTTTCATGAAAAAGAACAAAAAATAGGTACATTTGCATCACTGAATGCATTGTTTCAAAGCCTGGGACCATTTAAATTGAGTTTTATGTACTGCATTCAGTTTAGTAAAATATTTAGTACTGCTCTAATAGTGTAAAGCATTAGGCTATAATTACACCAACATAATACAGAGACTAATAGTTCTGTTGGAATACAACTGTGATGCATGATTGCCCTATTATTATAACCGATTTGAAGCAATGTGATTATTACAGAAAAAAATTAATCACTGTTACAGTCTTGATTTTGTTACAGGTTGTAATAATAATAAAAATAAAACCCGTAGGCATTTGACAACAGTTATTTTCACCCTCCCAAGAGAGAGAACAAGGTAGATAGTATTTTCAAGCCCTTTAGGTGAGGAATGGCAAATTGCACCCCCCCCCCGATGTTGCTGGACTCCAGCTTCCATTAGCCCCTGATGGCAAGGCCACAGGTTCCCTTCTCCTGCTTCAAAGCGACATCTTTGGTGACAGGGCCAGTCTGCCCATGAGGCAGGTTGAGGCAGCTGCTTTAGGCAGCAGAAGCCCAAGAGTCAGTGCCCCTGCATGCATCCCACCACCAGCAGAGAAGTAGTAGTAGTAGTAGTAATAGTAGTAGTAATAATAATAATAATAATAATAATAATAAAAAAAAACATATCTATACCCCACCCATCTGGCTGGGTTTCCCCAGCCACTCTGGGCAGCTCCCAACTGAATATTAAAAACATAATACAGCATTAAACATTAAAAACTTCCCTAAACAGAGCTGCCTTCAGATGTCTTGGTAGTGTTGGTAGTGGCACCAGCTTCTGGCGAAATCTCACCAAAATATCCTGAAATCTCACCAAAATCACACTCACTCTCACAGAGTGCATGAGAGCTCACTAGAACATGCCGTTGCTACTTAATGGGCACTGCCACACAACTCAGGTAAGAGAGGCTTCAACAGGTGTGGCACAATGGTAGCAGGATGGGGCAGCCCCCTCCCATTTTGCCTCAGGTGGTGAAATGGGATGTACATCTCCTGTCAATTGATCAGTGAAGCTTACACCACAGGTTGCCCAGTCCTATGAACCGTGCCATGGAAAGTTTAGAGCAGCCTTTCCCAACCGTGGTTCTCCATATGATGTTGGGAGTTCAGTGTCCATCATCCTTGACGGGTGGCCATGATGGCTGGGGACACAAGGTCGGGAAAGTCTGACTTAGAGAACATGGTAGACAAAAAGTTAGGCAAGTACAGTGGTACCTCAGTTTTTGAACATCTCCATTGACGAACGTTTCGGTTTTCAAACATGCCTCAGATGTTAAACATGCGGCACAGCTTCTGTATTGAATTTTCTATATTGAGTCTTCCGTATTGAGTTTTCGGTTTTCAAATGTTTCGGAACTCGAACGGTGTTCTGGAATGGAATATGTTCAAAAACCAAGGTACCACTGTACTTTGATTCATTCTCCCCAACAAAATAGAACAGGAACAGGAAACCATTCATTCATCAGACCATACTATGACACAGTGCAGGCAAACTGATATGGTAGCCAGCAAATGGAACATACTCAAAAAGAAGAATGCGTTTCGTCTTTGCTTCAACATGCTGCTGATATAAGTGGTTCTGATTAAACAGCATATTTTGCCTAAGTAAACAGTGAATTATTTCCAGGCAAATTACAGAATTAAAAAAACCAGTCTGGAAAACCACACACACAAACACACACACACACACACACACACACACACAAATACCTGAGAGAAAATAATTTCTCATGCTGATGGCCTTTTAAAAGGAATAATTTAAAACAAGAGGGTGGTTAAAAAACAAAGCTGGGTAAATGATTACATTGTTTTCTACTTGGCAGTGTGGGCTATTAATGCTTTTTCTTCTTCCAGCATTGCAGGTCTTATACATTTTAACCAACACAGGTACCCCCACAATGCAAAACAGTATCACATTAGCTTTAACCCTTCTTGAGCATCCCGTAGGCCATGTGAACATAGCCCACACTTTGAAGAGAACAGTAGTCTAAGTTTATTGTCCGAGGACAGAAGTGGGGACCCCCCCCCCCGTGTTGTTTTCCTCTATCTGGAAAAGAGGAGCTACTGAAAAAAATCTCCCTGTCCTGCCAAACCACTGTGGAGATGCTCAGAGTCATTCTGCAAGGAAGGTACGGTAAGTCTACCACAAACACATTGACTGGAGTCTCTGGCATGATAATATGCTCCATTCTTTCTCACTCCCCCAATACCATAGGAATGGAGGAGAATTTGGTTCAGCATACATTTTTTTTAAGCACATCAACCTAATTCACATCTGCAGGACTGCAGTCCTACCTTGGTTTTCGAACGCCTTGTGACTCGAACATTTTGGCTCCCGAACGCCGCAAACCCGGAAGTGAGTGTTTGTGAACTTCTTTTGGAAGCTGAGTGTCCGATGTGACTTCTGCAGCTTCAATGGAGTGCAGTAAGCTCCTATAGCCAATCAGAAGCCGTGCCTTAGTTTTCGAACGTTTTTGGAAGTCGAACGGACTTCCAGAACAGATTCTGTCCGAGAACCAAGGTACGACTGTACTATTCAGATCAGGACATACTTATCCTTTAGATTTTGCAAGTCTCCAAATTTTGCAATACAAGAAGAAGAAGAAGAAGAAGAAGAAGAAGAAGAAGAAGAAGAAGAAGAAGAAGAAGAATACTGAGGGTAAAATACTTTTTGAAGTGCATGTGTTGTTGTTGGCATCTGTCTGTCTTGAGAGAAAATGGAGTGTGCCTCCAGGGGAGAAGTCAAACAGCTGTGCTAGCAGCACTAAAGTGACCTCCCCAGTATGCAAGCCTGGGCAGTGTGTATGGAGGACCTGGGGTGCCCAGATGACAAGATACCCCTCTAGGTTTTGATGATGTGGTCCAAAGGAAAGCATCACAATACGTTTGGCACCAACTTGACTGCAGGAGTTGCCGGATGTGAACAAAGAAGCTTCACTTCCTTCTTTAACAGAGGTGAAGGGATGTGAGTCTGTGGTCTCAACACCATCCTGCATTAACTAGCCCTAAGCTTGCTGGTTTCCTTGCCCGTACTTCCAAGTGTCAGGTGAAACAGTGCACACACATATACCTCTGCAGGCCAGCACACACAGGGATGTGGGAAATGGAGCCAGCTCCCCTACACACCCAGATCTTTCTTAGATGTCATCATCCTCTACATCAGATCCCAGAGTTGGAGCAGGAAAGAGTCGCACAGCTTCCCTGTTACATCAAAGTTCCCATTCTTCTCTGGTATAACCAACCAATCACAGCAGATATGTGTGGTGCCTAGCAGATGTTGCTGGACATTAAGTCCTATCAGCTCCAGTCTGCACAGTCAGGACTCAGGGATGGTTGATGAACACAAACCTCTGGAAGATGCCCTGTTGGCTATCTGTGGCATATGGAGAATAAACTGTATCCCTTATAGGACTTTTTATGGTTCTTTAAAAACATTCTTCAAATTTTTGTGCCTGCCAGTCCTTCATCAGTCAGAGTTTTTCTTAGAGCAGATATAAGATGGAATAAAACAGAGGCTGTTTTTATATGTTCAGGCTTACTCTCTTTATCATCTAGATGGTTAAGGAACAAAGGTGGCGGTCCAAGATTTGTTAATGGGTGGGGGTGCAGGATTAGGAGGAGAGAACATTTTTTCCAAGCTCTGATTTCTAGGGCACATCAATTCCTTTCTGAACTGGGAATGGCTCTTGCAAATTATTCGTTCATTTACTGTCACTAGTCCCAGCAAGATGCGCCTTTGCTTGGGAAAATGTATTGTTTGAAGTTTTGAATCAGAAGATTATGCACACAGCTGGCAGTAGCTCCAAGGAGTGGTAGGAAAGATCACAGGACTTGCCTCCAGCCATTATTCTGGACATCAATTTTTACATTATATTTGTCCACATTGGCCCATGCCCAAGGGAAGCTGTTGTTGCATCTCTGCGCGTGGAATTCATTCTGCAGACCAGCCATTAAACATTTATCTATCTTGAACTTTAGAACTCTTCAGGTTAATTAAGAGGGAATGGAGACATGAGTTCAAGATATGTTTGCGAGAAAGTTCTCATTAATTCCCAGCGAGAAAGTGTGTGTATTTGTCTGTGTGGCAGGGAGATTCTTCATCTGCGCTTTAGCCACATAGGACTGTGTGTCAACAAAAGTCTTAACTGAGACCATTTAAATGATCAACAAACACTTAAATGATCAAACCCTGTTGAGAATACATGCGTTAAAGCAATGATTCTCAATGTTTAAACTGGGATTTTAAGACGTTATTATGTACTGCCCTGGGAACCTCTGGGTTGAAGGACAGAATACAAGTTGAATTAATGATACGTATAAAAATATCCAGTTCCACTCTGTTTTCTGGCCCAATCCATACAGTAGGTGTGACTGGTGAGGAGGGGTGTCACTACGGACGTGGCTCCTCAGCCACCTGGACAGGGCAATGAGATCAGGGTGGTTTGGATACAGCAGCGGAGTGTCAAATAGATTCTGCCCGTGCATCTGAGCCCACCTGACTTCATTGCCTTCACTGTAACTTATGGTTTATTATCCCACTCAGTAAAGTGGAACTGCCTTCCTAAAAGCCCTGCACTTGGTATAGTCCCCCTCTTCTTCTACCCCCACTGGAGTTTTCCATTGCCCTCATTGTAAAAGGAGGAGTGGACTATGAATGGAAGAAGAGGGGACCCAGTTGATGAGTGCCAAGGGGGCTTTCAGTTGTCCTCCTGGACACAGTCCTTATGAATCATTTGGGTAGGTATTTGGTTCTCTCTCCCGCCACTTGCTGTTGCTTAACAAGTTCGTAATATAATCATGCCTTTGCTTCTGACTTTGGTGCACTTGTTTCGTAGGCCAACATGTGGGAAGAGGGCTACAGAGTTGTGGGAAATGCACTGCAGACCTTCCTGAATAGTTGAACTGCTGAGCATGTATTGTGCTAGTTGTATGGGAACACACCCAGCCATTATTTTGAATGTGAGGCTCTTCTGTGCTCTTGTGTGGCCTGTGGTTCAGGGCTGAGGAGGGAAGTATGTCTCTGGCAGAAGGCCTTCATATCCACAGTAATCTTTAGACACATGAACTGTGTCTTGGGTTATTTTGGAATGTTTTCTAGACCTTCCCATTTCATGCTTCATCATGGCTCAAAGTTTTTGCTGTGAGCGTTTTCTTTAAGGTATCATGGTGGCTGTGGCAGTGAAATTTGCTAGTGAACGCAGCGCCAGAAATCTATCTTTTGTTTGGTGAAATTGATTTAAATTTCCTTTCTGCCCCTCTATTCTGAACTTAAAAATGGAAAGCATAATGCTGGTGGTCAACAAATCCACACCATAATCAACTCCCTCCCGGAAACCAATGTCCCCACTGTGGAAGGACGTGTGGATCCAGAATTGGCCTCGGCAGTCACTTACGGACTGATTGTTAAAACCGTGTTTATGGAAGACAATCTTACTTGGCTATGAGTGATCGCTAAGGGAGAAGAAGAGTGGTGGGGTAGCAGAAAGAAGCAATATGGGGGAAATGCTAGAAAGAGAGCGAGGGAGGAAAGGGCAGATGAAGATGGGCATGATAAAGAGCAAATGGAACATTTGGTGATTTCTGTGCCCTGAAATGGTCATGCCAGCCTTGACAAGAGTGTTAAATGAAGGCTGTTCTTAAATGTTAGCCCTAGTAAAAACACTGAGATCCCTGGCATCTCTTATTTCCTCTATTGCCAAAATAACTTTGCCTAAATAATTACTATAAATTCTGCATATAACCCTGCTCTAGAATATGTCTAAATAAACACATGCACACATGCACACACACAAATGTGCATCCACTCTTTGGACCGGCAATTAACCCCGTGCTTTGACTTCAGCTAAACTTACGTTTTTGATCAATATTTAATAGTGATTTTATAAGTGTGTGGGCATGACCATTAAAACAGTGTCTTAGAGAGGGGGAGATGCATTTTAATAGGGAATTAACAAACATGGCCCTAGGGCAGGAGGTATTTGCTTTGAAGAATCACTCCTGTTTAATAGGATACTTGAAAGGAATATATTAAAATTGTATTTAAAGTTGTTTTCCCACAGTGAACAAATCACACTGGACAAATTCTGAAAGGTTTAGACCATTGAAAAAAGAAGAAACAGTAACATTGTCTAGTCTGCATTTTACCAGCTTCTCCACTTTGTTGGAAGCAGAGAAGTCAACTCCTAGGAGCTGTGGGGCCTTCACCCTTCCATAAAATATTTTTTTGGGGGGCTGAGGCCCCTCCAAAGTTGATGGTCATTGCCATCCAAATGGTGTCTGTGTGTCACGTCATGTGTTTGATTATGTGTTGCAGGGCTTACTTGAGTCCCCCAATATTTTATTCAAGTTGGCACCCCTGCTTTGAAAGCCTTACTGAATTACATCAGCTGTGATGGGTGTGGACCACCTCCAGTTGTTGGAGAGACCAAGCAGGAGAAGTGCTGTTGTGCTCACTACCTGCTTCTGAGCTTCCCAGATTTGATTGGCCACTGTGAAAACAGGATCTTGGACTAGGTCTGATCCAGCAGGGCTATGTGTATGTTCTTATATTCCTGCAGTGGGCATTCCCAGGTGGGGAGCTCTCAGCACTCTTCTGCTATAAGGTGTTAAGTGGAACTGCAGTGAACTTTCCGCACTGCTAGATATTTAGTATATGTGTTTGCGTGCGTAACCTACTATGCTCCATCCCCACTAGTGGGCAGGACATATCTGTGTCAGCAGGAAAGACAATTTGCCCTCCTCCCTCTCCTTCATGTATGAAGGTGCTCTGAAGGGCAGCTGCTGGAGACTGCAATGGAGAAAGGGCAGACAAGACAGAGATGCTCAACCTGGAGACCCAAGTGGCTTAAGGAGCATGGGTTGGCCTTTACCACCTCTGGCTGGCTTGCCAGCTGCAGCCATTCCTGGTTCTGGTAATTGCTCCTATAATTTAATTAGGGAAGTTCTTGATAGTTGCTGTTGTTGCCTGCTGTTTTACATTGTGTTTGATAGTGAATTTTATATATAGTTTTGGTTATAGCTTTTTGGATTGCTGCTACCCACACTGGGACAATGAAAGTGATGATTAGGATATAAATGTAACTCAACCCACCAGTCAATATTTGTCCTTCCTCTGTTTCTGGTTATAGCCTCTAGCATAGGTGTGAGGAAGCTCTGGCCCGCCAGATGTGGCTGAACTATACTTTTATCAGTCTGTCACTGTCATGCCGTATCTTGGCCGTGAATCCTGAAAAACCTGTGCCCTGCTTTGCAGGCCTTTTTCCTGCCTAACCTGGGAGGGTGGGACCCTACTGACTTCAGCTCCAAAAGCTGAGGCTGCTTGGGTGGTGGTGCTTGGTTTTTTGTATTTTTAATTTTGATTTTGTGATTTATGTGGAAATTGTTCAGTTTTGTTGTGTATTTTTAATGTTTTTTTTACAGTGGTACCTCGATTTACATACGCTTCAGGTTACAGATGCTTCAGGTTACAGACTCTGCTAACCCAGAAATAGTACCTTGGGTTAAGAACTTTGCTTTAGGATGAGAACAGAAATCGTGTTCCGGCGGCACGCCGGCAGCAGGAGGCCCCATTAGCTAAAGTGGTGCTTCAGGTTAAGAACAGTTTCAGGTTAAGAACGGACCTCCGGAAGGAATTAAGTACTTAACCCGAGGTACCACTGTATTGACCACTTTTGTTACATTGTAGTTATATATTTTTTCATGTTGTAAGCCACCTTGAGCATGGTTTGAACTGTGGAAAGGTGGCATACAAATAAAATTATGTGTGTATGTATGTAAAAAAGGTAAAGATAAAGGGCCCCTGGATGGTTAAGTCCAGTCAAAGGTGGCTATGGGATTGCGGCGCTCATGGAGCTGGTATTTATCCACAGACAGCTTTCCGTGTCATGTGGCCAGCATGACTAAACTGCTTTTGGCACAATGGGATGCCGTGACGAGTGCCAGAGTGCACAGAAATGCCATTTACCTTCCCACCGCAGTAGTAACTATATATCTACGTGTGCTGGTGTGCTTTCGAACTGCTAGGTTGGCAGGAGCTGGGACAGAGCAATGGGAGCTCATCCCATCGCGGGGATTCAAACCGCCGACCTTCTGATTGGCAAGCCCAAGAGGCTCAGTGGTTTAGACCACAGTGCCACGCACATCCCTTATGTATGTATTATGTATGCATGTATCAGCCCCAGCAAGCATGGCCAATGTCCAGAGTTGATGGAAATTGTAGTTGAAGCAACATCTGGAAGGCCAAAGGTTCGCCATCCCTGCTCTAGCACCTAGAAGCATAGAGTTAGAAGGAACTTGAAAGGTCATCTTCTAAGAAGTGGCTCACCAGGTGGGACAGAGTCATTTTGCTAGTTTCCTGGCAAGTGAGTTGCTGTTGCTTACTAGGAGGGAAAGGGGATGGGGTGAGACAGTGGGCAGGTCAGTAGAGTACAAATGCACTGGTAGGAAAAGCAAATTGGCTCCACCATGTGTTTACACTGCACAAACCTCCACATCACCTTGCTTCTGTCCATCCAGCAACCCACCTGCTGGGAAGCTAGCATAGCAGTTCCACCCTACCTGTGAGCCGCTTGTGTGTCTAGTCAAAGGAAAATTATAGAGAACTCCTGTGTAATGTGTAGTTTGGCCCTAGTAAAGATATGATCATAAGTGTAAATCAGATTGTTTTTCAGCATGGATTGGGTGGCTGAACAGGGAAATGACCCTATTCCAGGACTAATCCAAACATTTGTTGGAAAAGGGTGGCCAATGTTTATTTTCAGTGTGGATATTTAAATGTTAACATTCAAGTATGAAATTCTAATTGTGATTTTTGAATTTCGCAGGGGTGTGGAAATGGCATATTTTGGAGTGGTTTTCCATAGAATCATAGAATTGGTAGATTTGGAAGGGACCATGAGGATTTAGATGATTATGTGAAAATGCCAATAGTGAACTATTGCATAAAGTTTTTGAAAGTGTCTTTCCGAGCATCTAATTTGAGAAACGTGAATTTTAGTGGCAGTTGGGTACCCTGGGCTAATCACATGTTAATTCAAGCTCTCTGGCAATGGAGAGAAGCAGTTGTTTGTGTTCTGAAAGCAAGCAGTGTTTCTGTGTTATTTTCCATCTGATTCTCCCTCCCAACAGACATCTGAAGGCTAATCCTCTGGTATTTGTGTGCTTAGAGTTTAATTCACAGCCCTAACCCTTCAACACAATGCCTGTGCTTTTGCGGGGTAGGAGGAGTAGGAGGAAAAGCACATTTGAACAAATGTCCTTGAGGAGCAGAACAACAGAAAGGGACATCATAATAGCTCAGAGCTTATTTATGCAGATGGGATCCAAGGTAACATATCCATGGCTCTATTGAAAGCCAACACGTGACAGTAGCATATAGCTCTCTGAGATCAGCCAGCATAATAATAATAAAAAAGGCTTGACTTTTCCTCTATCCTGAGGTTATAACAGGAAGCAGCTTCCTTCGAGCGTTTGAATTGACTGTGCCTTACTGTAGTTTTGAAAAGGACTATGATGAGTCCACTTCTATACAGCGACTCTACCTCCTGCTGACATTTTGGGATCCATGAAGCACTGATCTCAAATGGTGTAATAAAAACTGAAACCCACATGGTCAGTAGGAAAGCAGATACTGGATTTTTCTTAAGTAGGCACATGGGGCTAATAACTGGATAGCAGGGCTTTGAAAAACTTCTGATTAGGAACACAGGAGCATAGGAAACGGTCTTATACAGAGATTGGGTATTGGGGAAGTACACTTTGGTGAGAGAACTCTAGCAGAGATTCAAAATCACAAAATATGCAGCAAAGTGTGGAGTATAGGCTGTTAGACTCTTAAAACATGTCCTTTTGAGTTCCTTCCAAAACTTCCCTCTTCCCTTAGCGCAGAAAAAAACTATACGTTTGGTAAGTTAAGAAATGGTTTACTTACAAACTCTCCAAAGGTCAGGTTTATGTGCTTTTCTATACAGCATCCAGAAAACACAGGCAGCAAAACCTGGCTTAGTTAAAGTGGTGAAAATTCCTAAATTATTGGTATAGCAACGCAAAAAAGGCTTGCTAGAGCCATGTGGCCTGAGTTTGGAGCAACCACCTCAGCCCTCACAAGTTAAGCTTCGCTAGTGGACTGAACAATAGGCTTGATGACCCTCCTGCCAAGGTGAGGGTATATGTGAGACCTAGCTAAGCCTGATAGAACAGCTTATTCTATGGCATTAACTAGAATAATTATACTGAAGCATGCTGGTTAAATGAGGCTGGTTATCCCACTTAGTCTACATTGTTCAGTATTGTCTACACTGACTGCCAGAGACTCTGCAGGGTTTCAGCCAGCATGATCTTGCTAGCTAGGGGGTTAGTGGGAACTGTAGTGAAAAAGATCTAGAGGGTACTGGGGGTGGGGGAGAGAGAGACTGGTCTATTGGAATAAATATACTGGGCAACTTTGAACATCTCTTTTGCCCAAGATTTATGGAACTGCCCTGGATGCTGTCTGGAAAAGAAGAGTGTCGGTTGATATTTTATTCCTTAATTGAGCTGGAAATATTTTTGTGCTTTTCTTCTTTGTTGGCTCCTTGCTTTATTCAGAAAACGTAATAATAATGCATGTTTGTGTGTGTTTTAAAAGAAGCATTGCTGCAT
Source organism: Podarcis gaigeae (assembly GCF_964106915.1). NCBI lineage: Eukaryota > Metazoa > Chordata > Lepidosauria > Squamata > Lacertidae > Podarcis > Podarcis gaigeae. The sequence goes on along the minus strand of NC_139682.1, from coordinate 74,928,357 downwards.
AGCTTATCTTGAGACAGACTATGGATATTGAAATCATTTTTTTAAAAAAACTTTTTTCAGCCTTGTATCGCAAGTGAAGTTATAACACGATAGAGCATATGCAGAGTGCCCTTTCTTTTTTTGCAACAATATTTTATTAAGACCTTTCATAATATTACCATAAAAAACAAGCTAATCTTTTTTTAAAAAAGAAGAGGCAAAGAAGGATACAAAGTCTTCTTTCACAGGTAGATCTAAACTTGCAGAGTGTCTTTTCTGTACTAAGTAATTAATGCTCCCCCAGCACAACAGAATTAGGCATAAGAGTTTTAAGTTAGAGGGTGCGCCTTCAAGGCAGAGTCTCCTTCTCTCTCTCTCTCTCTCTCTCTCTCTCTCTCTCTCTCTCTCTCACACACACACACACACACACATTTATCCATTGCATGATAATAAGAAACTTATGCATACATGTGTTATCTACATTATCATAGCAGCTACTGAATGAAAGTGATATTTTTGTTCTGAGCACAAACAATAATAAATGATTCTATTTCCTGCTGTTTGCCTGAGTTCGTCTTTCTTGTTTACTTTTACACCCTGTGCTGGTTTTTGATTAATCCACATTCCTTTTATATCATCAGTATACCTCCCTATGTATTTTTCATTTGTCTTTATCCGTATCCTCCCCATACCTCTTTGTTTCTTGCATTTGAAAAGCAGGAAACATTTAGACTGAGGTGTTTCATTTTATGCAACTACAATTGCCCTAACAAATGTCTTTGCTGCCTCTTTCGTGTTATGGAAACAAGCCCATTTTGGAATTAACTTGTTTGGAACTATCCAGCAGAACCATCTGCATACCCCAGTCTCTGTCCCAAAGAGCTTTATAACCAAATTAATTGACATCAAAGATTTACTCGAGTTATATTTTGAATTCTTAGCCTTACTGACCAGATGCATTCTGGTATCAATATTCAGATGCCTAAAACATCCAGAGTCTAAAGGACTGATCAGAGGGACAGCCACGAGTTAGCTGCTTGGCTCTCCCAGACAGGTGAAATTGCACTGCAAGGAAAAGCGTTGCATTGGTTTTATATAAACACGAAAATATTACTGCTTGAAATAAATCAAAAGGCAAACAGTGCATTGTTTTTAGCACTCCTAGCATGAACTTCACCTTGTGATCAGGGCAGTTTCCAATTCTGAGGTGGCCCTGGACCAAGTCCTTCTGCTGCAACTCCTGTTTTGCTGGCGATATTACTGGTGTTAGGTAGTGGTTGGAAAAAGTGAGCAACAGCAGTGACAAGTGGCAGTGCCCAGACACTAAGGTCCAGCTCTGAGGGCCTTCTGGCGGTTTCCTCACTGCGAGAAGTGAAGTTACAGGGAACCAGGCAGAGGGCCTTCTCGGCAGTGGTGCCCTCCCTGTGGTACACCTCCCATCAGATGTCAAGGAGATAAAGAACTACACAACTTTTAGAAGACATCCCTGTATCGGGAAGTTTTTAATATTTGATGTCATATTATGTTTTTATATGTGTTGGAAGCTGCCCAGAGTTGCTGGGGCAACCCAGCCAGATGGGTGAGGTATAAATAATAGAATTATTATTATTATCCAACTCCCAGCTTCCCTGACAATTGGCCATGCTAACGGGCTGAGAGGAGATGTAGTCCAGAAATATCTGGTGGGCCGCAGGTCTCCCACCCTTGGGATAGATGCTCTGATGTCTTAGAGTATCCGAGCAAACAAAAAAAATGTAAGGAGCAGGGAGCTGCAGGGTTGATTTCTGTGCTAACTATCCAAAGTTGCTAGGTGCTGATGCTGGTCAGGCTTGAGATTAAATTGTGCACCACCTTGTCCAAGTACTTAGAATGTAAACAGTTCTAGCAACATGGGAACAAGGACTGGGCAGAAAGGCCCTGTTCATGGGTTCAGAAATGCCTGATGATCAGGATTGCTCCCATTTTCTCAGCAAGTTTGCCAAAGTCATCAGCTTCCTCTTGCTTAATGCTCTTGATATAAAAGGAGCAACTGTGCTTTGTAAGCACATGACCTCAGTTTTATTAATCCCATGGCACCTCTCTTGTTTGTTTGCTTATTTATTGACTGCTTTTTGGTTGCAGAGCCCTCCAAGTGGTTTATAATAACATCATGAGGCAATTAAAATTCAGCGTAGACATCCAAAATGCAGTTAAATTATCTTACAAGGTAGCAAGGGGGGGAAGGATCTTGCCTGAGGCTTCGGGAAGCATCTGCCAGTCAGAATAGGCTCTATTTGGGAAGATGAATTGATGGGCTGATTCCTTTATCCCAGGTCCTAACTGGTTCTATATATTATGAAGTTTCAAAGCACAGACTTTTGTTTGGTTTTCGTAGGACACGTATTCATAAAAAGCATCGGGTCAGGAGTATCAAGGAAGCTGAGTAGTAGAAAAAAATATACAAATAAGTCTTGAGATTAATTTACATTGTATATGGAGATCCATTTGCATTCGTCTCACAACTCCCCTTTTCACTGGCTCCCAGAATGTACACCTGTGGCTTGTTAGCATGCAGTGCTGCCATGATGTGCAAATGAAAGCCGCCATATCCTGGCAATGCGCAGGAAACATTCTCCCCAGGGTTCGTGTTTCTCTTTTACATGCAAAGCCCCATTGAAATGAATGGCCTTATTATTATAATTGGATGTATGCCTGTTAGGGCATCTCATTCCATATTAGAGGAGAGAACCTTTCCTTTAGTCTCGGGAAATTTGGAATGAAACAAAACACAAGCCATGCATAACATTTCTGTCTCCTTTACCAAGGGAGAACATGGAACGATAGGCAAGAAAATAAAATTACCTTTTATAATGTGTTTCCATTTCCTCCCAATTTATCTTCCCTCCCCCCTCCCCCTCCCTGGTGCTTGTGTATGGCCTCTTTTTTTTCACAAGACCCGAGTGCTTTGTGCTAAGTAATGATTTTTTTCTCCCCACTATGCCTGACTGAGACAGGGAAGCACTGTTTATCCTTACAGGAAACACACGAAGGAATTGAGGCATAGGAGAAGATCAATGGCTGAAGCCTCCAAAAGCCATGACCAACGTTACATCCAAGCTGAAGGCTATTAACAGCTACTACTGATACTGTCAGAGATAGCAGGCCTCTGATTATTGGTTGCTGGGAATCCAAGCGGGGACAATGCTCTTGTGCACAGTGCCTGTTTATAGCCTTCCTCGAGACATCTGATTGGTGAAAACAAGATGTTGGAGACACAAGAGAAGTGAATAAAATCATGCATGGCGTAGAGAAAGTGGAACTAGAATTTGTGGACATCCAATATTGGCAGAATCAAGGCAGACAAAAAGAAAGTACTTCATTGAATTATGAAAATTGCCTCCCCAAGAGGCAATGATGGCTGCCATCTTGGATGTCTTTAAAAGACCCTTAGTCAAATTCATGGAGGAGAAGGCCATTAGTGACTACTAACCATAACTATTTTATGCCTCCATAATTGGGGAGGTACGCTCCTGAATGCCAGTTGCTGGAAACTACAAGGAGTGGGGAAGTGATGTTGCGAACAGGTCTTTATTGCTTGCATCTCATAGGCACCTGGTTGGTCACTGAGAGGGCAAGATGCTGGATTAGATGGGCCATTGGTCTGATCCAGCAGGCTCTTGTAATGTTCTGAAACAGCCACTCCCAATCCACCCCCATTCAATGGAGGCCGGAAAGGGTAGCCATTTTGGTTTGGGGGGCCATTTCTGGCAGTGGCAGCGACTTTTCAACTGGAAGAGACAGAGGGGGCTGGGGAGGACAGAGATACCAGTTTCCTGTGCCACTCTGTATTATTATTATTATTTATTATTATTATTACATTCATTCAATTTGTATGCTGCCCTTCATCTGAAGATCACATTGCAGCTTACAACATAAGAATACAAAATGAAAACACAAAACACGAAGCAAAAAACAGAAACAAACCAATAGCCCCTCTCCCATGAACGCATCTTAAAGGCCATAAATTGTTTTAACCTGCCAAAATACTCGTTATACAGAAACATTTTCACCAGATGCCTAAAGGGCAGTATATGCTGATGACACAGTGATAATATTACACTGAGAAGTCTTGCAACTTGTGCCTAGGATCTAGATAACCATTGATGCACGGAATGGCAGTTGTCCCTTTCCTGGCTTTGTGGTGCCATTGCCAGGATCACGACCCTTCTTGGCTGAAATCCTGGGGAGCTGCTGTCTCTCAATGCAGCAATACTGAGGAAGTGAGAGCAGCGGTCTGATTCCATCTGAGGCAGCTTCCAATTGTTCTATCGTTGCTGAAATGAATGAATTAAAAAAACACCCCTAATTTAGAACAGCTGCTATTTTGTCCTCCCAGACACAATTACTACTGCATCCAAAGGCTAGGCTACTCTTGTCATTACAAGATTTTCCTTTTTATAGCTGGGATCCTTGTTGCTTCATAAACTTTCACTCCTTATTAGATATAGTCATTTTTCCTTGACTCTTTATCTGTAGTGGATTATAGAGGAGTCAATTAGTAAAGCTTGATGAAGATGGGATTTATGTACGGAGATCAGATAGCAGTATAGGGAAGTTTTTAATGTTTGATGTTTTACTATGGTTTTATAATTTGTTGGGGCAACCCAGTCAGATGGTCAGCATATAAAATAATAATAATAATAATAATAATAATAATAATAATAATAATAATAATAATTTCTCTCTTTATTTACAAGAGTGGATTTTTGGTGAGCTTCCTGCTGGCAGTAGGGGCTATAACAGCTTGTTTTGGATCCATGCAATCTCTTGTGTCAAAACCTTCAGCAGCATTCCAGGAATTTTGATTGCTGTGAGTTGCCCTTTGGAGGACATTTTATAGTAGTAAACTTGTCAGTGACTATTTGCTTGCAATTTGGCTCTACATTATTTATGACCCTTTCCCTTTTTGTTTTTTGTTTTCAGGAAATGTTCAAGCGCTCAGAGTATATTAGGGCAAATACACATGAAAGAAATGCACTACACTGCTTATGGTTGATACAATAAATACTAAAAGTTCGCTCTGGAGCCCTTGGTGTTGCACATTGTGCAAGGCTGAACCTTGGCTTACTTCATTGATTTTACCGGCAGGGGATGGGGAGTTGCCTTGTCTGCAAGAGAGCCAGAGTGTCACTTGCCTGAAAGCTGGCAAGTGAATCCTAGCATGAAAGTGCCACCATCTTTATTTTGTGCAGGGGATCTAAGAAGGTGTGATGGCCTGGGACTTGGGCTCGGACTTGGAACCAGAGGAGACTCAGTCTGCACCAGATCCTTTGCCTCAGGCATCATCTCAACCTAGTCTGGGGCCTGATCCTGAAGAGTCCCAGTTTGCACAGGTTCCCCTGCAACAAACACCAGCTGGGCCGAGTCAGGGGCCTGAACCTGCCCTGACTCCAGATGCAGGGATTACCTTGTTGCCTTCAGCTGGGCCATCACTTACAGCTGCTCCACTACTGGTTTGGTCAGGGGAGGCTGAGGCGGCCCCTGGGTCTAGTAACCCACCGACGTCTCCTGAGCTGCAGAGACTAAGGTCTGAGAGACCTGAGTACTCGCAGGAGGAGTGCTCGCCTTTGGGCAAAACAGGGAGGTGAGTCACCGGGGGATCAGGATCAGCCGCTGCCCCGACAAAGATAAAAGGCTGTCAGACCCTGCCCCAGGTTGCGGGAGCAACATTCTTGTATGCTAGATCCTGCACTTGTCCTTGCCTGGTTTCCTGCCTCGTGTCCTGCCCTCAGCCATGTTGGACTGACTCCCAGCAGAACCTTCGGATTCTGGACCGGTCCTGGACCGCATTTCATGGGTTACCCCCGGACCCAGCACAGTAGTAATCTGGGTTACTTCCTGCCAACTGAGGGCCCACAGAGAATGTCTTGCTCAGGGTCCACCACCACCCCATTCTAGAACTGGCTGCAGTTCAGGTATTTTGATAAGGAGACAGCAAGTTCAATTCAGGCAGTGGCCATGGTGGATTTTGAAAGATTTCAAGCCAATTTACATGGAGTGGGATTTAGTTAACCAGCCATGTCAGGGGAAGCCCTGTGTGAGGAATTTTGCTTGCACAATCCTCCTTGTCCCCCTCTACTTCCCCTCAATCCCCTCCTCCCGGAACAAAATCCCAGCATATGGGGAGAGGGCATTGTTCTGTCTGGTAAGCATGTACAGACAAAATGATTGGCGGCTTGCAGTGTTGAATTTCAGGGTAAAAGAAAAAAAAGGTAAAGGACCCCAGGACAGTTAGGTCCAGTCAAATGTGACTATGGGGTTGCAGCGCTCATCTTGCTTTCAGGCTGAGGGAGCCGGTGTTTGTCCAAAGACAGCTTTCTGGGTGATGTGGCATGACTAAACCGCTTCTGGTGCAATGGAACACCGTAACGGAAACCAGAGCGCACAGAAATGCTATTTACCTTCCTTCCACAGCGGTACCTGTTTATCTACTTGCACTGATATGCTTTCGAACTGCTAGGTTGGCAGAAGCTGGGGCAGAGCAACAGGAGCTCACCCCATCGCAAGGATTCAATACACCCACACCTTCTGATCAGCAAGCCCAAGAGGTTCAGTGGTTGAGACCACAGCACCACCCACGTCCCTGTTGAATTTCAATCAGTATGTTTACACTAGTTCTTTGAAGTATCTGTTTTTTGGAGGGGGCATCTTATCCAGAAAAAATGCAATGACCTGGAATCATTTGCAGTATCCATTACTCGCTTTCTAGATTGCTCTCATATGTGCATGTGCAAAAGCTTAGTCAGCTATGTTATACCACAAAGTGTTAGAGTAATATTACAGTGGTTCCTCTAGTTATGAACTTAATTCGTTCCGGCGGTCTGAAACTGTTCTTAACTAGAGGCGTGCTTTCGCTAATGGAGCCTCTTGCTGCCGCTGTGCCGCCGGCACACGATTTCCGTTCTCATCCTGGGGCAAAGTACTCAACTTGAGGTAACTCTTCCAGGTTAGAGGAGTTTGTAACCTGAGGCATTTGTAACTTGAGGTAACACTGTACTGAGAAGCTCGGTTTAGTTCAATCTCTGCTCACGGCTTGGAATTATGTGTTCAGTTTGGCTTCGCAATAAGCAGTGAGGGTGGTACTATCGCAAAGGAAACAGAGAGAGCTACAATAGTTCAAACTAAACATCCTCTCACCCCATCAAGTAAAGTCCTAGTTGTTCCCTCTAAATATTCTCTCCATAGCAGTTAGTTACTGCACAGACAATTTCCCACAACAGCAGATATGCATAATGAGCTTCTGGGTAACATAAGTGCAAAGGCCTAATTAAGTCTCTGGTACCTTCCCATATTTAATGCAAATAGATGCTCTCCTTCAGTTACTAATTCCAGGAAAATAAAGCATCCTCCAGCCAGCATCTTCCACTGGTAATTGGATTGAGCATAAATTTACATTTCCTGGGAAATATCTCCACCTCTTCCCATGAGGGACATCTCAGGCATCTGACTATGAGTTCTGATTGGTCATGGACCCCTCGTGATCGTCCTGTCACTCTGCAGTGGGGAAATTGCAGTGTGACACTTGCTGACATCTCATACCTGTGTCCTTTGTCATTTAAAGTCCTTTCCACCCAGTCGTGTCCTCAACAGCATCACCTTTTGTGTTTGAGCTAATTCCTGTCAAAGAATTACTTTCCCGTACCTGGACTTAGATCAAGGGAGACCTCTTGGCTACCCCTTCATCACGGAAACTATTTTTTCTGCATGTGTTTGATAAGAAGAAACAAGCGTCTCATTATCAGGCACCAAAGTGTACTGGCCACCAAACAATTCATGCTTAGCTTTTGTCTTCCTTCCTCAAGAGAGGTAATTATAAGCATCTTGCTCCTTTCTATCACTATCTTTCTTATTTAACTAATTCCACTATATAGTTAAGGAGATGCGTATTGAGTCTTCCATATCCAGTGAGCTAGCTCTGCCACCAATCCCCCCCTCTTTGGAAGAACCAGTTGACTTGGTATGGGGGGCAGTGGCTACCTGTTTGATCTTCATGAATCTTCCCTGAGTTTTGTTTTGGAATATCTGAATTTTGTCTGAGAATTCTCCCAGAAAGTTTCTAAAAACCAGATGCACCATGAAGTGATTTGGGGTGCAAGTGGCAGTTCACTTCTCACTACTGCTGTTTCAGGGAATAATCATGCTCATAAGGACTATATAGACTAGACTCAACTCTTGTGGATGCAGGTGAGATTTGGGGCTTAGCACAATCCCTTTCCCTTTGTGCTTATAGACTTTTATAGGTATGTATGCATAGAGAATTGTATAAAGCGATCTTCCCAAAGCTGGTGACTTCAAGATGTTGTTGAACTTGACCTCCCATCAGCCTCAGCCACGATAGCCGATGGTCAGGGATGATGGGAATTGTAGTGTAGCACTATCTGGAGAGCACTAGTTGACGGAAGTCTGAGCTAGAAGAAAGTAACAATGGAGCTGAGGTCATTAGAAAAATAAAACATGGTAGCATGTGGTTTGTGTGTGTGTGTGTGTGTGTGTTTTTTTAAGTATTCCCAAGAGAATACTAGGGGTGAAAAACACAATCTGATTTTGGGCATATAGTTCAGAAAATGAAAGTAACAATTTGAGAAGCAACATTGGCTGAAGTAGATAAAAATGTAATTTTGCTATGTATATTTACTCAGTGTAAATCCTTTGAAGGATTGAAAGATGAGAGGCCTGTTATTTGACCTTCATGGCAGTGGTAATTTAAGGGACTCACAGCATGATGCAGCCCTTTCTGGCACAGGCAGTGACGAGGTTTTCCAGCACCTTCAAATGAATGTTTACAATTGCTATGGGTGGTTGTGTGCTCCATTTCAGTTTAACATCAGGGCTGCCTTGGGGGCTGTCCACTTACATGGACAATATAATTGCTTTATCTCTGTGCATAGCCTTTCAATGTCTAAGCCATTAAATTGTTGTTGTTGATATAGTGAGTAGTTTTTTTGATGATAATGATGATGATGATCTCCTGTATGATCTGAACATATGGGAGATGCGCCAGATTCTTCTTATGTTCTTCAATGTAGTAAAATCTCTAAATCACGGACAAATGTTTTTAGAAGCTGTGTGCCACAAGGAAAGCGGCAGAGTGCATAATTTTGCCTACCGTAGTCCCCAGCTTTAAATATCCCCCATTTCCACTTAAAAGAGCCTCAGATCTGGTTAAAATCCAACATGGTATGTTAAAACAACAAGGTATGTGGAATTTCACATGCTTGGAGTTCTGTATAAGTTAGGCTGCTGGCACTTAAAAGCACTATATAGTGTGACATACCTTCAATTTTTAAAATAAAGAAAGCCAATGCACAGGAACATCTGCTTCACTGTAGCTTCATGGTATGGCAATAGAGCACACCTGAAACATCTAAGCTCTGTCCTCCATCTACTAATCCCTTCAAAACCCTTCACCCATCAAAGCCCAGTTAGTAAGCTGGACTGATAATGAGCATCAGCAACATAACTGAAACCATATATGGATGTGATGATGATGATGATAATGTAGGAACTGTGTTAGATCGTCTGAGGACAAGATGGGATGTCGTTAAAGAACAGTCATTTCAAACTCTGTTGTCAGGCTCCAATTTCCCACAGTACCTAAGAAAATGGCTACTCCAGTTGGAATTCCAGGGCAGTGGAGCTGAAATTTCCTATGAAGAGAAGGGCGCACCTGAATAAGCTTTCAAATATGATGGTCCCCCCCCCCCTCAACCTGCACAGACAATCTTGGTTCACTTTACATGCCTATTGATTTTCCTTCATCCAGTGTCTTGATTGCCTGTTTCCTATTTTGCAATCTGAAGGCGGTGGAAGAATAGTAGTATAAGTCATCTCAGAAGTAAAACGGCTTGACATGCTTTCCCTTTGTATAATTCTAGTTACAAATCTTGAGAATTTGCTGCTGGCTTCAGTGTGAGCGAGTAGTGGTTTTTTTGTGTGTGTGTGTGTGTTTGTGTATGTAATCATTAGGTCAACACTATTAAATTAAAAGTTAATTTTCAGATACATTTCTTTGACCAGTGTGCCATGGAAGGGGACCGTTCTTTAAAATGTCCTTTTGTAATATGGCTGAGCACAATGTCTGCTAATCTGATACTCTCCTTGAAAGCAACACATTTGCTTACAAATTACAGTAAAACAGGCATAGGCAAACTCGGCCCTCCAGATGTTTTGGGACTACAGTTCCCATCATCCCTGACCACTGGTCCTGTTACATAGGGATCATGGGAGTTGTCGTCCCAAAACATCTGGCGAGCTGAGTTTGCCTATGCCTGCTGTAAAATACCTCATCCTCCCCACCTCACTGAATAGTCACATTGTTTTGAAGCGTCCATTTTACTTCCTCATTGCTGCTTCCAATACCATTTTGATTCGTCCCCTTTCTTGGCTTCTTGTGGCCACCCAGACATTTAATCTGATTGGCTGTGGTAAAACACATGATTTTGTTTCAGTGTCTGTGTTGTCATGTGAGCCATAATACCCAATGAAATTAAAAAGCAGTGGTGCCAAATGGGACTAGTGAGGGCAAAGGAGAATAAGGATAAGGGACAGCAGTAAAAAATATCTAACTCTGTAGGCAGAGAGTGCTAAAAGTCACTGAAACGGGAAAGGCACCTTTTGACATTAACAACAACAAGTGTCTGTAACATCAGGAGCATCGACATGACTTTATTGACAAAATTATGTAGGCCACAATATCCAATAGGATTAAATGGCAGTATTGGCAAATGAGGCTGAGATCAATGATATTAAATTTATGTCTGAAATGAACGAAGAGCTTCAGTTTTCCATAGGCAAAGAAAAATATGGAGGAGGAATAAATATTGAAGCTACTGTGTCTGTAACGAGTGCTAAAGATCACAAAAGTGGGATTATCTTAAAAGATAGTCCTGGTTGCAGGCAGGCCCTCAACTCAGTTCTCCCCACCCTGGTGTGGGCAGAGTAATACCCTCACACCAGGGTGGCACCATGATCACTCCAGGCCTATCGGCCAATCATTTTGAGTGGGGTGATTGTGGGGGGTATAAAAGCAGCAGCGCGATGGGTGCCAAACACCTGCTTCGCACTGCCAAACAAGAGGTACATTTTGACATTAACAGAAACAAAGGCTTTTGGATTCATCTGTACGTTTATTTAATCCCATAATTTGTCTATGGATAATTGAAATTCTTTAATTGCTTCAGACATAAAATTAAAAGGACTCTCCCTTTTAGATTATGATCACATTTATCTGATGTAATGACAAATGCCACCATTTGAACACACTACATACTACTTGCAAATACTAAACTCTCTGAAAATCTATGCCATAAGAATTACAAAACATAGGATCCCATAAGCAGTAAGAATACTGCCTATAATAAAGGTAAAGGTAAAGGGACCCCTGACCATTAGGTCCAGTCGTGACCGACTCTGGGGTTGCGGCGGTCATCTCACTTTATTGGCTGAGGGAGCCGGCATACAGCTTCTGGGTCATGTGGCCAGCATGACTAAGCCGCTTCTGGCGAACCAGAGCAGCGCACGGAAACGCCGTTTACCTTCCCGCTGGAGCGTACCTATTTATCTACTTGCACTTTGACGTGCTTTCGAACTGCTAGGTTGGCAGGAGCAGGGACCGAGCAACGGGCGCTCACCCCATTGCGGGAATTTGAACCGCCGACCTTCTGATCGGCAAGTCCTAGGCTCTGTGGTTTAACCCACAGCGCCACCCACGTCCCACCACTGCCTATAATACTTTAATTTAAATACATATAATAAATACTTTTTACTTTGGCAAGTGATGGACATACCGAAAAGTTGTTTTATGGCAGGGTTTGTATTAGGATAATAACTGTGTTACTTAGCAGATATAGGAGGCATTTATCATTGTTTGAAGGCAGAAATGCCTCTGCTTTGCTGATTTTTTTGCATTATGGTGTGCATATCATTTCCTTTCGGTTTCAATAAGACTTTCTTCCAAATAAGGACAGTTTGGATTTCAGTCTTAGTGGACGTGAATTATTCCTGGTGTCTTTTAACTGTTCACATGTAAGGTTAGTCATCATCTGGAAAAGGGAAGGTGGAGGATGGCAGACTAAGCTGCAGCTGTTAGTGCTTACTATGCCTCTTGAATAAGCAGAATACTTAATGTGCTCGTTCCAGTCATGCTTTATGGGAACATAAATGTGCCACAGAAAACGCATCTTAAAACATGATCAGGGGCATGATACTTGTTTCTTCATTGGACCTTCTGGTCCTCTTTATTGAAAGCTTCCTCGTTCTCTCATGGATCAATGAAATGGAATTTAATTTTTAAGAAGTATGCAGGCAGTGGAGGACCTTGCATCCTTAACCACAGCCATCAATGGCAAATGCAGGCCTTCACATACCCCTGTGGCTGCTGCACCCCAGAGACTGCCTCTGGTATGACCATGGCCCCATGCTGAACAGTGGCCCAGCAGCAGGAGCAAGCATAGGTTACTACAGAAGACTACTTTAGCTCAGGTCAGTCTCGTTCTCCATCTAGCTCAGTATTGTGTTTTCAGATTGGCAACAGCTATCTCCAAGGTCTCATACAGAGGTCCACCGTATCTGCCACCTGATCATTCTTAACCATCAGCGTTGGTCCTTCTGTATGCACACTGAGATGCCTCTGTAATTTGCTGGGGCCATTACTGCCTTCTGTCTCTCACACTGGCCCCGTATATGTATTGTGCACAAGGCAAACTTACCAATGGACGAAAATGCAAGAGAACAAAACAAGAACAGGAGAAACATACCCACCAAAAAAGAAGTATAGGATGGGATCCACCTAAGGAACCCCGTCAACAGAAGCTCTTTGTAAGGACATCCACTTGTGCAACTGGGCTTTCGCCTGTGCCCTCTGAGCCCCTCAAAATTGGCTTGGATGGTTGGGAGAACCCCTAGAACAGCATGTAGGGGGAGAAGGAGGCTCAAATGCTTGTGCAGAAGAGACATTTGTAATAGCTGGACACTGAATTCCACCCATAGTGGAGCAAACTCAACATCAAATTATGCAGCAGTCACATGGAACACACAGAAACAAATTATGCCCCCCCCCAAATCTCTCATTTCTAATCAGTGTGTTATTTTCTATTGCATCACATTTGTAAACATATTCTTCCAAGTATCCATTAGTAGGGAAGCTGACAAGACCAGGAAGTCCAGTTAAGTCAATTTCACTGCTCTAGTAGTTTAATGCCACTGCTCCTCTGTCTTCTGTGGATCTAGCAATCAAAGCTGCTAGAAGAAATTCTTGAAAGAACATCTCTCTCTTCTAACTCAAAATTCCATCTCTTCCCTTTATAACTTCGTGCTGTTTTTGTGCTACCACTTATGGACCAAAGCTAGGGCCTCTGTAGTTCTAAGGTGAAAATTTTTCCTGATTTTATAGAATGCTTTTGTGGTTCACTTTTATGATAGCAGTGTTTGCTCCCCCCTTCCCCTGAATATGAATAACAAGTTGTGGTGTTATTCTTGACTACTATTCTGGACCAGCACATCGAGGGAATGAACTTAACTTGACCAAGCACTTATGCTAAAATAGCCACCTTATATACTGCTCTCTGAATCGCTCCCTATTATGCCTATTGAGAAAGAGAGAAAAGGCTGGGAAGCTACACCCCATAATTTTGCCTATTTGTCAGAAAATTATAGATATATTTTAGCACCTTTTTCCAATTTTTGAAATTTTCATTTTTCGTTTTCAGAGCAGGTCAGACAGTTAATAGGAACAGGGGTTAAGAGTAAAAAGGTTAAAACTTTTTTACACTCTGGTCCTACACATAATTACAGGAAGTAGCTCTGATTTGAATGTGCTATAATCAAATACAAATGTCAGGGTGTTTAAAATAAATATCCACAAAGCTGAAGATTATACCCTTTTTAGCACAGGTATAAATGTATGCATTAATTAACATTATTTACTTGCATATCTCTCGCAGCAAGTGGGGAAATAAATTTTATTGGACCCCTAAAATGCAATGCACTGAAAGTGTAATCCTGAGATCAATACAGAGAAGTTTTTCGGTTTTCGGTATTCATGGTAAACATCCTAAAATTGCACTTTTTTGTTTTTGTTTTTAAATGGGACTGAATATTCTCCAGGATCAATTTTCAGGTAGAAACTAGCCATTTGTTAGGCTAGAACATTTTCTTAAAAACCTCTTAGAGCATTGCTTGATCAGTCAGCATCCTGTTCTCACAGTGGCCAACAAAATGCCTTTGGGGGTCTGAGCACAAGACCCCTTTCCTCACATGTGATTCCCAGCAACTGGTATTCAGAAGAATGCTGACTCCAGCAGTAGCACTGATAGTCTTATCTTCCACGAATTTGTCTAACCCTCCTTTACCAACAAAATATTTAGACACCCAGTTCAGAACCTATGTAGGACAACTGTAGTGTCAAAAACCATAGGCTTGGCTCACATATACACAAGTTCCAGGATCCTTTTGGCCCTGCCCTGAATTTGGCTTACCAGGTAGCCCTGTGGGTTAAACCACAGAGCCTAGGGCTTGCCGATCAGAAGGCTGGTGGTTCGAATCCCTGCGACGGGGTGAGCTCCCGTTGCTCGGTCCCTGCTCCTGCCAACCTAGCAGTTCGAAAGCACGTCAAAGTGCAAGTAGATAAATAGGTACCACTCCGGTGGGAAGGTAAATGGCGTTTCCGTGCACTGCTCTGGTTTGCCAGAAGCAGCTTAGTCATGCTGGCCACATGACCTGGAAGCGGTACGCCGGCTCCCTCAGCCAATAAAGCGAGATGACTGGACCTAATGGTCAGGGGCCCCTTTACCTTTAAAGCAATTTGCATGATCCCCGTTCGTTCTGTGTTTCCCACCCCACCTCATTGTCTGGATGACTATTCTGTTAGATAAGTAGCCCTGATGGAAGCAGGCATTTCTTTCTTTATTAACTCAATTTATGTAGCCACCTCATAAGACAGATTGTGTGAGCAGTTCACAGAACCAAGACCACTCTATTCTGCCTTGGTCAGACCACAACTGTTTCTAGTTCTGGGTGCCATAATTAAAGAAGGATATTGACAAGCTGCAACATTTACAGAGGAAGGTGACCAAGATGGCCATGGGTCTGGAAACCAAGCCTTAAGAGGAGTGGTTGAGGGAGTTGGGTATGTTCAGCCTGGGTAAGAGTAGACTGAGAGAAGATATGATAGCCATCTTCAAATGGCTGTCACATGGAAGATGGAGCAAGCTTGTTTTCTCCTGCTCCAGAGGGTAGGACCCGAACCAATGGATTCAAGTTAAAAGAAAGGAGATTCCACCAAAACATCTGGAAGAACTTTCTGATGGCAAGAGGTGCTTGACAGTGGAACGGACTCCCTTGGAAGGTGGTGGACTCTTCTTCCTTGGAAGTTTTTAAGCAGAGGTTGGATGGCCTGCTGTCATGGATGCTTTATTTGAGATTTCTGCACTGCAAGGGGTTGGACTACATGACCCTTGGGATCCCTTCCAACTGTACAATTCTATGATGGTAATCAAAATGCAATATAAATCATTAAAAGCTACCGTAAAACTAAAGATGCGATTCACACGTACACACACAATCTAGGTTTTGTGATTGGGGGTCCTTAAAACAGGCATGAAGAAGTAATAAGCATGAACTGAATGCCTGCTGAGCTTCTTTATATACCAGAATTTTAATGGACCTTTTATCCTACTCATAACCTAGTTTATCTCTTTTCCTGACACTGTTTTTGTATCCCTGCCATTCCTTTTCACCTCCCTTGCTTTCCTTTCTCTCTCATTTCCTGTGTCTTCTTTTGCTCCCCTCTTTTTCGCCCAGCCTCCCCTCCCCTCTGACATTTTACAATTGTTTTTCTAAGCATAAAATAAAGCCTATCTTCTTCTTCTGCAGCTGCGACACCATCCCAGGCTGCACTAAATTGACACTTCTGAAAGCAACGGTCCTAGTCAGTCACTCCAAGGCTGCTACCTTCAGAAGTGTCGATTTACTGCAGCACCAGACAATGCAGCAGCTGTAAAGCTAAGGCAATTTAGAGAGAGAGAGGTCTAGCAAAAAAAAAAAAAGGAAAAAGGAAAATCTTTTGTGAGGGATACCCAGAGGGAGTGCAGCGGGAGAGAGAAAAGGCAAGCAGACAAAAAGATGGAAGATGAGAAGCAGGGGTGTGTAGTTTCAAGGTAGCAGAAATAGGATTGTAATAGACACATAATTCCCAATTGCCAACAAAAATGTTGGATGCATTTTGTGCCAGGATAGCCATGGAGACATGGAATCTCCCTGCCTGCCTCCAACTTTTCCATAAGCTGAAATGTCTCCCCCCTCTAAACTGAAATCTGAAATAGCAACTCTTCACATGCTTAAATTTAAAGATATGGTTTTCCCCCAGTAGTGATGTATGGAAGTGAGAGCTGGACCATAAAGAAGGCTGATCACCAAAGAATTGATGCTTTTGAATTATGGTGCTGGAGGAGACTCTTGAGAGTCTATGGACTGCAAGAAGCCCTGAGTGCTCACTGGAAGGACAGATTGTGAAGCTGAGTCTTCAATACTTTGGCCGCCTCATGAGAAGAGAAGACTCCCTGGAAAAGACCCTGATGTTGGGAAAGATGGAGGGCACAAGGAGAAGGGGACGGCAGAGGACGAGATGGTTGGACAGTGTTCTCAAAGCTACCAGCATGAGTTTGACCAAACTGCAGGAGGCAGTGTAAGACAGGAGTGCCTGGCGTGCTCTGGTCCATGGGGTCACGAAGAGTCGGACACGACTAAACGACTAAACAACAACAACATGCTTAAATGCATCTGAGGGAGGAAATGGTGGGGCTTTTGCACATCTTTGTCAAAATGAAACCACAGCCAAACATGGACTGTGCTCCAAAATCAGAGAGTACAACTTTTGGAACTTGGATGATTTCTGCTTTCTGTTTATTATCGAATCCAAAATATTACTCTTGTGTGGGTATGTATCTCCAGTAAAGTTTCCTGAATATATATCGCAGCTCAGAGCTAGCATTTCTTGTATTAAACATCTGGCCACAATTATCTATTCACAGAGAGGAGGAAAGGAGGAATGGATGACTTCAGCCATCTTCCAACTATTCTTAGCTTACCTTCCCATGTTAATGGTTTCTGCCTTTTTCCTTTCTAATGTACTTAAAGAACCATGTTCTTATTGCTTGTTTTACAGTGCAATCTGTTACTTTGTGAAAGTAAAGGTGTAGCCTAATTAAAGGATGTTTTCAGTTTGGTGTAGGAAAGTTTATAGAAAATAATGAAATGATTATTAATGGCTCGCCTCATCGTGTCTAACAGAAGAGGCAGATGGGTCAATAAACCTGCAAAAATGATGTAAGGAATTCTACAAGGATTCACTCTTTGTCCCCACTGAAGGCTTAGAGATCTGTTCTCAGCACAAGTTTTAAAACTATATTCTTAGCTGACATTATTTTAGTGGCGATATTTCACTTCAAGGAGAAGGCATTACATAATCCAATGTTAGGTATTTATTCCACACACTCTGAAGGGAGAGCAAATATTTTCAAGGTGTTTCTAGCTTTGTGGCCACTCCTCAATCTTACCAATTCTAAGTTTTCAAAATATAAATTCAGAAAAATGCAACATTTTCATTTCCATCACAAAGAGAAGTGCATTTCTACCCACAATCCTTTTTTTCCAACCACAGTGGCTGTCTAAAGTGAAGACATTTTTTTGCAGAAGAGGAGGAGGATTGGAAGGGACCTAGAGTTGAATGACCCCCCCCCCCAATTTTTGGGTTGCTCTGTTTCTAATTTTTCCAATCTTGAGTACAGTTCTCCATATTTCCACATTAGTTTTTTTTAGTAATCACTAAGTAATCACATTAGTAAATTTTTTAAAGGTCCTCATGAACATCCACAAGCATTTTAGTGCGTTTTTTTCTAATATAGACTTCTTTGTATCCAATTACACATTTTTTTTGCAGGAAAAAATGCTTTAATACATTTTTGTATGTTCTTTTCACCAACATATGCATTTATATGCACATATCGCCCTAGTGTGTGCAGTTTTCTACACATTACCTGACTGGAGAACTGATTCTCAGAAGTGCAAATTTTGAAGGTTGGCTGTGCTTTAGTTCCCTCATTGATTTGTAAATGTGAATTAGGTAGGTTCATCTACAAATGCAGATGAAATAAAATTTCTCCTTCATCCATAGTAGAGACTGTGGCTTTAACATTCATCAGTGGATTATTTGGCAGCTTTGCTGAGATGGGACATTTTAAAATGGTGCCACCATACAAACTCTTCCTTAATCAGTCTCTCCCTTAGCTAATTAGAAGACTGTAGTTCTGAAGTATGCTTACATTTAGAAAGGTTAATTCCTTGTCATAACTGCAAGGTCAAAATTTGTTGGTGAATATTAGGCCAAAGGGGAGGCCCATGTTGTCTGATGGTCTCCATTTCCAGTATCCCAGAGTGTTCATGTCTCAACTGTTCTGGGAATATGGCAGGGTGATGGGAAGGAAACAGGTGTGATATGGTTGGGTAGTCAGAGGACTTTTATGCTGAGCAGAAGGTTACCAATTCATGATCTGTTGAGTGAGGAAAATGGAGTTGCGTACATCTAGTATTTTATTTTTAAGTGCTTAAATGTTTAAACAGTCATGGAAGGGTTATCTAACTACAACACAGTTTTTAAAAAATCAAAATAAAAATGTAGCATGTTATAGCATGTTAAGAGATACTGTATTTAAATGCCTGGGATATTATTTTTCTTAAGTATATACTTGAATCCAAAAGGACAGCAATGTTGGTACCAGGCAACACTCCCTGGGGAACGCATTCCACAGATGGAGGACCTTCACTGAGAAGTCTCATTCTCCACAATTACCACCCAACTTATCTCGGATGATGAGGTTATCGGAAGGAGAGTCTCTGAAGAGGTCCACCTCTGAGGCACCTTCTGGCAGTTCCTTCACTGTGAGAAGTGAAGTTAAAAAGAACCAGGCAGAGGGCATTCTCAGCAGTGGTGCTCTCCCTGTGGAATGCCCTCCCATCAGATGTCAAGGAGATAAAGAACTACACAAATTTTAGAAGACATCTGAAGGCAGCCCTGTATCAGGAAGTTTGATGTTATATTATGTTTTTATATGTGTTGGAAGTTGCCCAGAGTGGCTGGCGCAACCCAGCCAGATGGGTGGGGTATAAATAATAAAACAACAACAAACCACAACAACAACTAAGTTGACCTCAGTACACATGCTTGGCATGGGAACAAATGTTCTGTCAAGGTAAGTGACTCAGTAACGGTTGGTGGGGTAGCATTGGGCAGGAATGTTCTGCTTACCTGGCTTCCAATACCAAGCTTGTTGCTGGTTACTAAAATGGAGAGGGACGAGGTGGTGGGGACGTCTGCATGGTGTAGGCAGATTGGTGGAGCCAACCAAGGCTCCCATTCATTCAGCCAGTCTCTCATTTTATTAGTATGCTGCTTTTCCACACACACAAACATATCATGCAGCAAAGAAACAGGGGTGCATTGCAAACAAACACTACAAAACACTTTTATAATAACATAGCAAAACTTCATATTCTAGCAAAGCAATAACATAGCAAAACACATAACAGCATACCATAAAACCACATCCCAATACTATAAATATAACAAGATTACCAATACCAAGGGAACTTCACAGCTTCACCTTCACCCCAGAAACACCTGTCACCAGTGGCGTAGCGTGGGTTGTCAGCACCCGGGGCAAGGCAAGTAATCTGTGCCCCCTAACCCGTGGATTTGCGCCCCCTAACCTGTGGATTTGTGCCCCCTAACCCTAACCCCCAGGTGTTGCGCCCGGTGTGGCCGGCCCCCCCTGCACCCCCACGCTACGCCACTGCCTGTCACGTGTTGCTCACAGTCCCCCTCCTGTACCAGTTTCCTACAAGGCTTCCCAAGGCAATAGGTGGGGTAGCTGGAACTCCCCCATGATGTTCCACCACTGTGTCCCTACTCTGTTGACCGTCCAACCTCCTTGCCTCTCCCCTTCTTGGTAGTAGATGTTGTTGGATTCCCAACTCTATCAATCTGCAGGATGGCTGATGGACAGCGATGATGGGAACTGGAATCCCAACAATGTCTGTAGAGTCATAGGTTGCCCACACCTGGAGCAGACACATTCATGGAAGATAGGTATCATCTAGTCACAATACCTAAGCTGATTTTCTGTGACCAAGTTGGCAAAGGCTGACTGAATCATCCTAGATGTTGGACTAATATGACAGATGATGGCTTTCATGTCCATGTTCTTTTTGTGCACTCATGGAGACATCTGTCTGCCTACCATGAGAGACAAAGCACAGGACTGGAGCTTCCTTGGTCTGATCTAGCAAAGTAATTCTTAGCTTGGGCGGCATATCCCTCCCCCAACATCCTCCTGCAGCAGATTCTTTGAAAGAAACAAATGTCCCCAAACAAAACAGGTCAAAACAATGCTGTTTTCTTGTGTATGTGTACATGATGCTGATAAATCTCATACAAGGTTTATATTTCCTCTGGTGTTAAGCATTCAACATCTAGCATTTTGTTGCCAATGATAATACAGAGCGCGGCTATTGATATTCTGGCCATCTGTTCCTAGCATGAATTATTAAATGTGAAGTATGAGCACAGTTACGAATTTGTAGAACAAATTATCTGTAGTTTGGAAACTATATATTTTCTAGAGAACTTTGCCAGTATGGTTTCCTTCCTCCCTTCCTTCTGAGCTTATTTATGGTGCACATTCTTTGAGCGGAAAGCTGCATCAAAAAGAAGCCGTCAGTTCATTATTTGCAGCTAGTCATGTTTGAATGCAGTTGTAACATTCCCAGTGGTCTTTTGAGTATACAGGGGCTGCTAACTTGAGTGAGGATTAAAAATAAAAATAAACCAGCCACATTACCTGGGAAGAGTACAATGGGGTCCTGGTGAGTAGCCCCATTCATGTTTGTTTTGCAAACCTGTGGGAATTAGCTCGACTATTTACAGATTATAACAGTTGGTTGTTGAATGTTTTATTTTCATTCCCAGTTGGTGCAATATGTTCAAAGCTGACGCTGATGGCTTGCCCATTTGATTTCACATATGGTCAACTATTTGGGCCCTCTAAGGCTTTCTTTTGTAGTCCATCTTCTTTATACCTATCATATATTTGGGGTTTTTGTTGTTGTTGTTGTCTGCTGGGAGACGGCTATGAAACTCAGCAACTTGGCAGCTGTGGAGGGAAATGCATAGGCCTGTTGTGAAAGATTCAGAGTTATTTGGGTCAAAGTGTCCCAGGAAGAGCATTTTCAATAAGCAGAGAATACAAACAAGTGCTCCACAGGTGAGAGAATAAAATCTGGCAGATGAAGCAATGGTTGAGTTCCCCCTTCCACCTCTTTGAACCTGTGCTTGGGTTATTCTGGGTTCTTTGGGCACTGCAGGTTACCTTCAAAGCAAACTTTTATTGCCTGGGGAATCATATAGCCTGGGAAAGAAACTTTATATAGCATTTCTGCAGCACTCCATTAATGATGATTACCTCCCTGAGCTTACCTACATGCATTCAGAAAGTCCAACTGTAGTCAGAAGGACTGGAGTCTGTGCTAGTCTAGGAATGTAGGTTAGGGCTGCTTGAGTTTTGAGGCGAGTGAACTTCTCTTGGTTTCCACTGGTTCCTTTGGGAAAGAGGGGTGTTGTTTGCCTCCACACAGATGAACAGCTTGGTTCATTGCCAAACCAATTTGGGCATCTCTTCAAAGCAAGGAAGACATTTCTCCATGGCTTTGCTGTGGGTCTGCTTTGAAGAGCTGCCCATGGAAAAAGTGTGTGCATCAGGTGTGTGTGTGTGCAAGACCAAAGTCCATTCCCAGGAATCCCTTGTGAATTGTGGCCTTGTGGCTCTAATCCAAATTTCCCCAATGGCAATTCTTCAAAGCAGACTTATAGCAAAGCAAGCTTTTGCCTGGGGGGGGAGGGGCAGGGCTGCCTTGAAGATCTGTCTTCTGGAAAAGTGAGCAGGGGGCAAAAGCCTAACATCCCTGACTTGCACGTGAGTATCCCGGCTTTCTTGGCTATTCATGTATTTTTTTATATTTCACTCCAAGCTAGGAAAAATCCTAGGGCTTCTAATGCTTTCCTCTACTTTGAGGCAAGCTTAACTGAGCCCCTCAAATTCATTTCCTGATCTGAGTTCCACAAACTTTGGTGACATCTCAATGTTCTAGAAAATTTGACTGATCTCCTAGGGACTCACTACAAAGTAAAGATGTTTTGTGTTATGTTTTATGCCTACTTAGGATAAAACCTTCCACATTACGTCAATATTTATCTATTGCAAAACAAGAAAAGCCTTTAAGGGTATATCAGCACAGGTCTACCCTGTTTTAATCATAATTATTGTCATTGTCCCCTCCACACAGCCCAGTATCCGCTGCCTAAGTCAACTGCATCTCTGCCAAACAGTAGGGCTGGCTCTTCCTCTCCTAACATAACACAAGAGCTTGAAGAGAATGTGACCCAGGCCTTCCTCTCTCTCTCTCCCCTTCACAACAAATTAAAAAAAATGTTTTATATTTAACAAGAAGAATTTTGACCAGTATGGCAATCAATGTTATTGCAGTGTAATAAAAGATGTCTCGTTTTTATCAAAAGTATCGGGTTTCTGTCTTTTTTTCTTTTATTAGGTAAAACTCATTAACTTTGCTATTGAAGCACATTCCTATAACTTCTTGGATCGTTTATTTACAGCTGGAGATCTTGCTCATCTTAGCATAAGTAACTATAGATACTATTCCCATGTACACAGCTCTTCCCCAGCCTCTAGAACAAGCATTATTTGTAGTGTAATAACAGAACACAGTGGTGGACTTATATTTCTGGGGTCCTGAAGCTTGATCTGTTGTGGGGACCCCTTCGCAACCAGCAACTGAAGTCTGGGTAACCACTGTTACTACTTCAATTGGGGTTTTCAACAACAGATCACATTAAATATATATATATATATATATATATATATATATATATATATATATATATGCTTTCGTAGATTTTCACGGGTACAGGAATGCAGGTTTTGGTGTCCTCGGGTGTCTTCCCGTGTAAAAGTTGGGGTGTCTAGGCGACGTTATATATATATATATATGTATGTATGTATATGTATATAACTACTACATTTCAGATTTTGATTAAAATTACTGTACTGAATTATCTCACATTTCAAAGTCACTGGTGTGACTAAAAATCCCTATGCCTTATAGTTTTCAAGTTACTGCAGTCCTCCACCTTTACAACATCTGTGCTACTGACTCTCAGACTTTGGGATTGTTGAAATATATACAACAAAGAATTAATTGATTTGAGTCATATGACTCAAATTGGGTCTACTGGACATAGTTAGTAACTAGTCAGTTGAAAACAAAAGGAAAGGCTTCCAATCTCTCTCTCTCACAGCCATTCTGGAGGAAGAGAAGGAAGGTGGAACATTCAAGGCCTAGGCTCATCCAGACTCACTTCCACAGTATGGTTTAGCATTACATCTGAATGCAACTATTTTTTTGGTTCAGGCAGATTGGCAGCCAGGTTTCCAGGAGAAGCTGGGCTACACAATCTTTGAGGCACCAGCTTCACCAAACAGGTTGCTCAGACTGAGAATCCAGACTAGAAGCTGTGATCGTATATATCAGTCCTGCCAGTCTCCCATTGGCTCTCCATATCAGCTGACCCCATCCTAGTAAGCCACTGCCAGGAGACCAGCGCCATGGCGCTGCCCCGCAGACGGTGCCTGCTTAGTGGAAAACCATCATTAATCATTATCAAAATTTCATTGTAATAAACTCATTCTCCCACTAAAATTGATCTAACATTTTAAAAGTGCATAACTTTGGTTTCTTTGCAACACAGAAATAATAATCACATTTACTTTTCTGATGCACAATCCGTATGTATAGTAATTAACTGTCAGATGTAACTGATAAAACCATAGGGTCATAGTCAGACTACTTTTGAGACTATAGAGTTCTACTTTGAGACTGAAAAAATATATAATCAAAGGAAGAACTCGATAATTGCTTAAGTTTCCGAAGAAGAAGGTGCTGTGTGGCAGCTGAGTGGGCTTATATGACCTTCAAATCATTTAACTAGTCACCAGCAAACAATAATTCAGGCTTTCAGTTTTCATCTTTTTAGCTCACGTAATATATAAATGGATTATTTGTTGTGTATAAAGAAATACTGGATATTCGTGTCAAAGAGGCACTTAATAATGTAAGATTAACATAAGTACTCAAGTATTGCAAAGTTACTTTGCCTTTCTGGAATAAGTATTAAATATATAAACTTTGAGTGCACTGCGGGTTTCTGGGGATTTCAGTTCCCCAGAACTGTCAGCAGTGTGTTAAAGATGGCCTTGGCTCTTCTTGATCAAGAGATCCTAGGATTGGGTCCTTCAAATAGCCCGCCTTGAGCTGACATACTTAATTCCATCATGGGTTTAAATGGGGGGAATTTCCAAATGACAACGATTATCCAGGGATGACACAACCACCATGCTGTCCCTCCCTGGTTGTTATGAGTGAGCAGAGTTGTGGACTTGCTTGTGGCTCCACCTCAGATTCCACCCTCCCCGCACACCTAGGATTGCTTTGTCTGTTCTCCAGGTATAGCACAGTGTGTAAATTGAAACAACAACAACAACAACAACAATTATGTAGGCCTAGGTTTTTTCTTTTAAAAACCCCCATCTTCAAAAAAACACATCTGTCATATAGCCATAACTGTATTGTCCCCCCAACTACTGCCATGCATTTTGTGGGAGCCCTAGAAAGGGTCTCCTCAGTGGCTGTGCTCAGACTTTGGCATTCCCTATTGAGACCCTTGTAGATGGGCTCTTTCGTTTTGGGTTTCTGCTCTGTGTTTTAATATGCTGTTTCTAATTTAATTATGTCTTTCACTAGCTGCTGTTTTTACCTGGTCTGATCTGATCACCTTACTTATTTAGTTTTTTATGGAGGATTTTATTGTTGTTTGCTTAAAATAAATAAATAGATCTTAATTGTGAGTGTGCATTATATAATACAAATGTTAATCTGTATTTATAATCTTCAAGGTAGAAACAGTACACATGTACAGTATAAAGATGGAATAAAAATAAAGCAGCTTGCAAAATGACATTTGTAGTAAAATTTCCTATATTATCATGAAGATGTAAAATACATAAAATACATAAGTAATTTAGTGGAGAATTAAAGTGATATCTAACTTGTTATTCTTTCTAAGAGGTAACTCTTTATTTCTGTAGGAGAAAATGTTACTTGGCTGGAAATACATATAATCTATTCCCTTACTTGTTCTTTCTTCATGTCTTTGCTTGTTGACCGATTTAAGGATGGGCCGATCTGTCAGTTTTAGTTTCTCTCTCTTCCTTATTTATCCAATATTCAGTGCAGTTCTCCACATTTCCATGTCTTTGGTCTTTGTGTTCCTGTGTGCTCTATGATACCTTGTTAGTTTGGTAAGGATATCCTTGATCATGTTTTTAAAATGCCCTTATGAAAATTCACCAGCATTTCATGCATGAAAATTCATGAAAATTCCAGCAGCATGCGAATTTTTCCTGCTATACACATGTTTATGCAATTTCGCACAATATACATGTTTTTGCAAAGCACTTTCCCCTAATATATGCACGTTGTGTAAACTTCATCATTGGAAATGCATTTTGGTACCCATGACTTGGCTGGAGAAGTGTCTTTGAAAATTCAGAGACATGTGAATTTCAAAGAATGGCTGTGTTTTGATTCACATATTGTTTGGGAAAGTGTGAATTAGCTAAGTTCACTGGTAAATGCAAACTGAATTGAGTCTCTCCCCCATTCCTGCTTCCAACCATTAATGACTTTTCTAAATGTCTCTTTCTCTTTGAACTTACTTTGCTGGGAACTTCTCACAACTTCAGAAGAAGTAAAATGGAAAAAAAACTACCCTGGGAAAGCCTTGCGTATTCCCTTTCTTTCTATGTGTTGGTGAAGTTTGAATGGAAAATGTTCCCACCTGGGAGAAGCAGTTGGTTAGAGCAAATTGCATCCAATTATGGTTTATTATCAATGTTGAATATATTTTGGAAGCCTTCTTTCTGAGATAGAACTAAATTACTTAGAGTGCTTACAGAGTCTTCTGCCACAATGTAAATGAGTTGTTTAACATGGCACTTCATTGCTATAATAAGTCAAAGCCACTCGCAAGCTTGATGTGTCTGCAATAAATGTTTTATTATTGGGGTGTGTGTGTAAAAATATACTATACAAGTTGCAATGTGCCATGCTCATTCATGCTGTAAATCAACAAAGATCAGCAGACTGAATAAAAAAAATAAAATGAAAAGCTTATTTAGAAACTGACATAAGCTTTCAGATGAGCAGGGATGGCTGAAGTTAACTGCATTCATTTTTCTTTGCTTGTCACACTTCCCACTTGAATTTCGCTGCTAAAGATAGTGAGAAGTTTTGCTTTATGAAATTATATCTACAGTAACGGCATTTGCATTTATATAGACTTGCTTATAAGTTAAATCTTTAAAAAACCCAAAACAAACAATTCCCTGAATTAAAATAAGAGTGACACATTCAGTTACATCTACCCAGACTGCAGCTTCTCAGTTTTATCTTTACATTGGCTCATTAGGGCTTGACTTTTCAAACAGGTGAGCTGCGTTTCCAGGCTTGAAACTAACACTTCGGAAGTCATTGCCTTTTATTCATCTATCTCCCGCTCCCCATTCGTTTTTTGTTTTTTTAAAAATCCTACCATTTCTGTAGAGAACTTTGCACAATTTATTTCTTAGCTTTGCAACAGTCCGGTGAATTTATGCTTAGAGAAAGCGACTTATGCAAGGCCATCCCATAAACCTCATGACTTAACGGGGTTTCTAAAGATGGCAGCCTCAAACTAGGGAACTAGGTATTGGCACCTGGCCAGAAGAGGGAGCTGCTGCCTCACTTTGTACTGTGTTTAGCTCCCATCTACAATCTCGCTGGAGCAAGCATGGGGGACCTTCTAGGCAACCTTCCAAGGGTCATGTGTCTATGGTGGGCAGTGTAAGCCGGAAGAATGATTAGAATGCAAGCACATATTCTAACCAGGCAAAAAGATTTAAGGAAGGGACGAAGCAGGGCTGGTGAGGGTGTGTGGCTGAGGAGGGGGACATGGCCTAGGAACAGTCCCAAGTGCTATTTCACAGCGCCATTTTGTCTTATGGGTTGGCCTTTCCATACGTGTAGAGCAGATAGGTAGGTAGGGACTCCTAAGAAGTGGCATTCTTCCATTTTGGTGGACACTTCCAGCCCCCTTGTTTCTTTTACAACCTGCATTTAAGAGGTTGCTGTTTCTTTTCCAGGCTGGAAGGCACAAACATACCTCTCCTTGGGCAAAGTTTTGGAAGAAGCTTGACCCTACTTCATGTAGCAAGAAAGATGCTGATCACCAAAGAAGCTAGAAAACCTTCTAGGAGTTAAGGAAATGAGGCATTAATTTTGTGTGTGTGTGTGTGTGTGTGTGTGTGTTCCTTTTTAAAAATATATAAATACTAAAAATAAGTACTAAAAAGGAAGCCCCCACGCCCAATTCATGATGCAGAAGTGAATATAATTGATGTGTGTGGTTTTCTGGATGGTAAAATAACAATGCCATCCATTAGAGATGAAAGCTGTAGCAATTCAGACAGCAAGGCGGTGTGTATTTTATAGGTCATTTGGGCTCCATTCAAATCTACAGGTTGCTGCAGGTTGATGTTCCTTTTCCATACTTGAAAGCATTTAATAGATTATTATAAAGGGGTGGGCGAAGATGGTGCTCAGCCGTGGTTCAAATGGAAGCTCTGTGTATCTATCACTACTGTGTGATTTCTAAATGAGAGCATTACTTTGAAAGCTCCCCTCCCCCACACCGCAAGCCTGTATTATTGCCAAGGCTTTTTAAGGAAAAGGAGTGATGAATTCAATGGCAGTCGAATGGCAGTGATGCTCATGAATTCAATGGGTTATAAAACACATGGTCTGTACCAGTTACGCCACATGATCAAAGATATCCTTCCCAAAATAACAAAGCATCTTAGGGCACTCAGGAACACAACTGGCCAAAGACAGTTTTGAAACTGTATGGTACACCAGTATACCAGAAAGGACAATGTTGCTTCCTCACCAGCAGCTACCCATGACTCACTCTGGTACAATCAGTTTGGTTGGAGAGTAGAAGGCACTTAACTGATGGAACATTCACATAAGTAATCCATGTCTTTGTATATATGGGCTTTTTGACTTCTGATCAGGTATGGAAGTGCGATGAAAATTTCTCCTAAGAGACACCTTTTTGTATAAGAAAAGCCATTTCCTCAAATTTATTACATTTTTCGATGTTATTTTCACTAATATGTGCATTGCATGCACCTTTAGCCCGGTCCATGAATTTTTGTACAAATTAAAAAATGGAGAAGTGTACATTTTGAAAGATGGCTGTGGTTTCAGTTTGTATGGAACCTGCAGGTTAGGTACCGAAATCCACCTTTGAATGCAAACTGGATCAAATTTCTCCTCCATCTTTACCACCTGATACACACATGTCTTCAGTATAATACCCACCCACCCTCCCTGAACCACACACACACACACACACACACACACACACACACAAAATAATGGATCTGCCCGGGGTGAAATCCTATAATTTGTTTTTAATACCAGAACTAAGTTGTGGATGTGTGAGAAAAACAGTCACTGAACATTTGGTAAGTGCATTTCCTTACAAAATAACTAGAAGTGAACACCACCAGCAGCCCAGCTCACTTAAAAAAAAAAAATTAATCACCTTCCCACTTCATTTGCCAATATAACGTACAGTTAGAGAAAATCTACAAAATTCCTTTCCTGGTTTCTCACCGTAGTCCTTTCTAGCATCTTCTCCTAAAAGTGCTCTTCCCCAAATTATCTGTCCTGATCCACTGTCCTACCTCCTATGAATCTCATTTGAAGACCAGAGCTGAAGCCAGAGAGATGACTGCCTGATGCATCTCCCATCCCTCTCCTCATCTCTTAGACTCACATAGTTCATGGTGACGCTTCACTGCCATTTCCTTTAACAATAGGAAATGGTGACCTATCTCAAGGGTTGTTGTGAAGCCAATAAAGCCTGTAAAGGACTTTGCAAATTAAAAGCACTGCACAAATGATAAGCGTGCGGAAGGTGCAATCCTGAAGAGGTCAGATGGAAAACCTAACATCTCCATGTGCTCAGCTGAGCTACTTTAACAAGCATCTGCATTTCATGATACAACGCCTTGACAGTATTATGACCGCGGGGAGATGGAATCCAGTTCAAGTTGTTAGAACATTTATTCTCCAGAAAGGGCGTGCGATAATGGCTGCAGTGACAGGAAGAATTTAAGGCCGGTGTCAGGCTTTGTGCTTTGTAAGAAAGGAGCGACCGTTGAAGTGAAAATGTTCCCAAGTGTACCTGTGAAAAGGTTTTGTGCAAATGCATATCTTGCAAGCTTTCCATATTTGAACTATTGTTCAGCCACCCAGGGGCCAACTATGCTTCACACAGTGCCTTGCCTACAAGAAGGCTGTATATTCTTCCTTTTGGCAAGAAATGTTTCTACCTACTATGCAAAATACTATACTGGAGCTACTCCTCATATATTATATCAAAGCACAATTGATGTTGGCCTTATTCAGAAAACTCTCAGACAGGAGAAATTTCATTACCATGGAGTAGGTAAAATAGGTAAAGGACCCCTGGATGGTTAAGTCCAGTCAAAGGTGTTCACCTTGCTTTCAGGCTGAGGGAGCTGGTGTTTGTCCGCAGACAGCTTTCTGGGTCATGTGGCCAGCATGACTAAACCGCTTCTGGCACAACGGAACACCGTGACAGAAATCAGAGCGCACGGAAATGCCGTTTACCTTCCCACCGGAGCAGTACCTATTTATCTACTTGCACTGGCATGCTTTTGAACTGCTAGGTTGGCAGGGGCTGGGACAGAGCAATGGGAGCTCACCCTGTTGTGGGAATTCGAACTGCCAACCTTCTGATTGGCAAGCCCAAGAGGCTCAGTGGTTTAGACAACAGCACTACCCACAACTGTCCAGGGGTCCTTTACCTTTTTTACTTTACTATAGAGTAGCAGTAGTAGTATATGGGGACAGTGAGGGCGATTTTGGCACCCAAAAAGTAATTCGATTAATCTTGCTTGTTAATGTGGTGCCCTCCTGGTGTTGCCGGTGTTGTAGGTGTTGCCTACAACTCCCCTTCATTGCATACCACTTAGAAGGTTTATTACAAACAAGCAGTATATAAATAAATCCCTGACCTTTGACCATGTTGGCTGGGTCTGATGGGAGTTGGAGTCTAACAACATTTGGAGTGACCACACACTGGTTACCCAAATTTATGGCCTTCATGCTTCCCTTAATGTTCCCAATAATGTTGTTGATAAGGCTACATCACTGCCATGCCACTTTGGGCACCTTCAGGTTTTCCTTGCTACCCACACAGAGAATCCGGACCCAGTTCAGACCCCATTGCAATGGGGATAGCTCTCTACTAAGGATGGAAAGTAAGACTGTGGAAGAGGAAACTCCTATGGCTCGAAAAGTCTGGCCCTGTTTCAAAATTGGTCTGACTCCCTTGAAAGGTGGTCCTCACCTTGCTTCTTCCACTATCCTGTCCTTCCTATTACCTTCCCTAAGCGAGAAAAGCTTGCGGAGAACCAGAACCACCAGGAAATGGTGCTCTGAGTCATTTCCAAGTAAGAGGAGGCATTGTAGGGTCTAGAATTCCTTGGTAGGCACCTTCTGGAAAGGTAAAGCTCCCTCACTTCTTGGCAAGGAAGGGAGTCATGGTTTAACCAGTTGGGCTTTTAAACAGTTCCTGTTGAATGTTCCAATTCTCCACCCCCCCACTCATGTAACAGGAATGGTCATAAAAGCCCAAATGCTTTTGGGGGTGAGCTAGAGGGGGCCACCACATCTGTGCTCTCTATATGCCCTGTTTTGATAGGACATTAAAAAATTGCTCAGATATTTGAGACAGTGGAGGCTGGTCCAGAAAAGGGGATGGGACATTGTTCCACCAACCAGTTTGCCTTCATCCAACCCTCAGCTGCCTGCCTTCATCATTTTCCCTAGTCCAGAGGGTGATCCTGGATATCAGCTTCCTCCTACTCAGTCTCTACTAAGTTGAAGAACTCAGCAGGGGAGGAGGAGGAGAGAAACCTAGGATTGGTTGGCTCCACCTGTCGTTAACTGTGGCTTCAACTCTTGCTCTTCTCCTTGCCTTCCCACCTACCAGTCCCCATGGGCCCTGGTTAACCTTTGGGGTGAAGGGAGTACTATTGCTGACTCTGCTGCTGTTCTGTGTCAGAGCTGCAAATGATTATGCTGTTGACTTTAAAAAACTCTTGTTTATGTTGGTTAGTGTTGTTAGTCTCTTTCAGGAGGAAGAGCAGGATAGAAAATGGATGGTATACATAACGAAAAGGATAAACTAGCATTCCTAGAAAGGTTCTGCTTTACATGCGATGTTGAGAAAGATGTGGATTATTTCAATATCACCACCATCATTTTCATTATTATTGCCATTCATATATGACTGAGAACAAAGCACAGTCTAATGCTCGCTTGTGGAACAGGTCTCTTGAATGTAAATCCTGTTTATAGGGCTTATATGGTGTCCAAATAATGCATTTTGGGTTGAGATGTAAGTCTATTAAAAGGGTCATTAATGATCTGAACTTTATTGTGTTTTAATTAGCTGAACTTCATTGTGGCTTAATTAGCTGTAGCTACAGTGAAATAAATGATGCTCAACAAAAGAAGAAGAAAAATCTCTCCCCCTCCGCCCCACAATGCATTAGGTAACATTAGCTAAAAATATAAAAGGCTGTCAAGTCATGATGCTTTCTGTAGCTATTTTCTTAAATTCCAAGGCAGGAGCTAAAATGTAGAGGTGCGGTTATTGTTATACTTTTCCTTCCCGTGAACCCATTTACCACCGGGATGAGCAAACCTAGTTAATTTTCAGTAATGCCAATTATTGTGGATTCTGCTTTGATTCCATGCATCCTCCAGAACATGTTACTTTCTTGTAAACAGTGTGAATGGCTGTTAATCCTCTTTGGATGTGTTACATGCTTGAGGGAGTTCATTGTTCAAACATCTTTCAGAGACATGATGCTGTATGCAGAGTTCACCCATTAAGGGCAGCTCTGCCCTCATTAGTTGGACAAACAAGAGAGTGTTTCGACTGCAAGACGAAAAGAAAAGCAACAGAAACCACAGCCAGGGAAATCTGGAAGCAATTGCCTACATCTGACAATGCGGTCGCTTTCACACTTTCAAAGAAACGAAGGCATTTGCATCTCATGAAATCAGCCCACAGAGCCAACGTGAGGGACCAGCTTTGCAATAAGTGAAAACAGCCTGATATAGTGGAGACTGCCTAGGACATCAAAAGTGGGAAAACCTAATTTGCCTACCTCCATAAGGCTCAGATAAATGGATATTTCAGCTATATTTCAGATATTTTAGTCCCCTGTTTAAATCAATTTTCTTCAGGCTAGCCTATTCAGACATGTATCGTATTTACTCAAGTTTAGTGTGCCACCGAATCTAATGCGCCGCTCAATTTTCAGAACCTTAAAACAACAAAAAAAAGGTATTTGCTGGCAAATGCAAATGTGTCATCAAATCTAATTGCCTTTGCTTTATTTATATGTCTTTGTGCTATGATTGTATCAATAGAAACATTTGCTAGTTTTTAATTCTGTTGTCATTCCTGTGAGCCGAATTGAGCTCAGCATTGTTGTTGGAAAAGTCTGCTCACCTTTTTGAGTGGGCGGTGTTGTGGCCAGGCATCGGGGCCCCTGCAGTGATCCGGCAGGGGGGTGAAGATTGATGCCCCCCTGGTTGGTGCTGGGCAGGGCCCCACCCAGGGGTGGTTCTGCTGTCCAATCAGCGCCAGCGGGAGGCGTGGCCATGGGAAACTAACTGTGGCACTGCCAGGGAACCCTCCTCTTGTGCCCTTTCACTGGATCTCCCAACCCACCCACCCTCTTTTCATGCTTTGCTATGACACAACCTGGCTATGGACAAATGTTGGCCGCCATATTCTTGGAACCAGGTAGGATTTTTCTCCACTTGGTAAATTGGCACCAGCCATTGGGTTTTCACCTACCGTGTAGCAATTGTCACAACTTGTGAGGTTAGGCATTGGGCAGGTTTTTGCTCGGAGGGGAGGTTGTAGCCTCCGCTTGCCCCTCCTCATTAAGGATATCCTGTTAAAGGGATGTGGGGATGTGGATTCTGTCTGATGTCTGGACATGGGAAAGGGCCATGCCACAACACCAATGGGGACCCCTCTTTGAGGTAAGTCATAGGGCTCCCCCTATCAGTGAAACCCTTAGAGGGACTCCCTACAAAAGGGCAGGAGTCAAGATATAGTCTGGCTTCACCCAGTGCCTAAGCCAAACCACTCACATCTGTAACCAATAAAACTGTGGCCTATTTGAACCCATAAAGCTAAATACTCATGTCCATGTGTTTATTATCCACTAGGGAACTGCAGGTCCTGGGGCCTTGGCCAGAATGAGATGTAAAGGTATGATGCTAGAACCCTAATTACAAGCCCATTACAGATATAGGGAAAGTGAGAAGTGATTCTGATGTCATGTGTGAAAACATCTGTGAATAGCTGTGCCTTAAAAGGTTCATTAAACTAGCAAAATTTCAGAAACTGAGCTGAAATGTTGGAGATACGGAGTGAAGGCCAGTTTTGTATCCATCCACCCCCCCGGTGTGGATTTGTTGTCAGCTTTCAGTCCTCCTTTATGAGTTTCACACTGAGATCATTGTATTTACTGTCAGCCCCTGTTACTGAACGTTCAAGAGTTCTCTGAATTTGTGAGCTTGATTTCCTTAACTTTAGAAGATGAAACTCTAGTCATGTTCATTGTTATGAATGAGGCTTAACAAGGAACTTCCTCCTCTTAACCGTTTTGGAATTATCTGTTTCAAATCCGGAATCTTGGCTCAGTCAATTAAGTCTCATCAGAATTTGACATATTTGTGGATGCCAGCAACAACAACAGCTGGTTTTTTAGCATAGAATAGGAGAGCTATGTACATGGATCGCATAGAGAACCTTCAGATTTAGCAAGGAGAAAGTGTGAGGCAGCAGTGGTTGGAGGAGAACACCGCATGGAAAAGAAGGAATTAAAATACAAGAGGTTCACAATCTACACTAAGATGAGGTATGGACTGGGTAAAATCCACACTATAGGCTTCAAACATAAGATACAGAAATATTTGTGACCTAGGTCACCCCATTAAAGAGTGATTCGCATTCCCACAATATCCTTCCTGGTGTCTGGAAAATGTTGATAGGGAACAGCTCTGAGTGAGCAGGGCTGACCATCTGGATGTCAAGATGCATGGTGCCAGCCTTCCCCTTAAGTAAAAATATTCCCCCAAACACTGCAGCACACTGCTTGAAAGATTCCACTGCTGAATCTTATCTCAAGTGAATGGATCTCAAGTGGAGTGGCAACACCACAAATCTTGTGCAATGTGACCAACAGGAGTGCTGATCTGTTTGGTTCCTTTGCCACCAAAGCAGATAGGTGGAATGAAGGACCAAGAGAAGCTGGGAATGGGGAGAAGACATAGAAGCTTTTCCTAAGTGGAAAAGATTGCAAACCAACCGAGGCATTCAGAATGACAAAAGTTGTGGCCTAGCTACCTGGACAGCACCATGCGTGCTGTAACATGGCCCAATGAGGCAATCGCCATTCATTTGTGTTATTTCATCTGCTTTGTAATAGTTCATCTCTTATTAAGAAGTTTAATCACACCTTTTCTTATAATGCAAGACTGGGGAGGACAGGCAAATGAACTGAAAGGTTGAAGATAATTAAAGGGAGGGAATGCCATGGAAACACTCCAGGCATAATGTATCTGTCCAAGATACATGACATGGAATTGGGGGTGAGAGGGAGAGGAACAAAGTTTTTTAAAAAAGTGCTTTACTCTGATACTGGTGGTATGAAGAAGTATATTTGCCTATTAAAGGATAACACGTTTACATGGAGTAAACGAATGGAGTAACTATGTAGAGTGTCTTGCAGCAAAAACAGCAGAGAGTCTTCCGGCATCTAAAGACTAATAGATTTATGGTGATGTACGCTATCAAGGACTGGGGTCCACATCATAAAGGTTTGAGAATATTCCCTAAATTTTGAAGTGGTGATTCTTACCAACTCGAGAGACTGTGAGGACTGGGTTTGTTGTTGTTGTTTAGTCGTTTAGTGATGTCCAACTCTTCGTGACCCCATGGACCAGAGCATGCCAGGCACTCCTGTCTTCCACTGCCTCCCGCAGTTTGGTCAAACTCATGCTGGTAACTTTAAGAACACAATCCAACCATCTCGTCCTCTGTCGTCCCCTTCTCCTTGTGCTCTTGTCCTCTTTCCCAACATCAGGGTCTTTTCCAGGGAGTCTTCTCTTCTCATGAGGTGGCCAAAATATTGGAGTCTCAGCTTCAGGATCTGTCCTTCCAGTGAGCACTCAGGGCTGATTTCCTTAAGAATGGAGAGGTTTGATCTTCTTGCAGTCCATGGGACTCTAGCCCTGGAATAATTAGTTGGGAATAATTTGGAATCAATGTATGTGCTAAGGCAAAAAATGACCCAACTCTCCAGCCTGCATTTCTCCTGCCCAAGCTGCTTGAGGTTTGTGGCCACTATCAATAATATCATATCACAACAAAGCAGCTCGGCTAGCTAGAATCTTCAATGGAAGAAGCTGGTGATTTTCTAATTCAGCCAGTGGATGTACCTCCTATTGGGCAATAGGGCTGGTTACATTCAATTTCTCATTTTGCAATATTAAGTTCACTTTTCCACATTTTCACGTGAGGTTTTTTTTAATCCTCCTGAAGATCTATCAGCATTTTAGTGCAAATTCCTCCTCACAAGCGAGGAGAGTGCTGTCATACTCATTTCCTGCTTGTGAGCTTCCCAAAGGCCACTAGTTACTCACAGTGAGCACAAGATGCTAGGCTAGATTTGTCTTGGGTTTGGTCTTGCAGGTCTCTCCTTATCTAATGAGAAGGACACATTTACAGGCAACAACTGATTAACACACATCCGAAAGACGTGCAATTGCACACACACAAACGGCTCTGAATCTGAAAGTGACCTGAAAATGTCACTTAATACATCACAGAAAGGGCAGAATGGGGGAGGGGAGTAACGGGGGCAGGGCATAACCAACCCTCTCCATGGCACAAGGAAGGACACAAGATTGAGCATCATGCTATGGAGCACTGGCTGCAGCCAGCTGATCACTTACTGGCTAACTCTCCTTTGTTTAGTGAATGCCTATTTAACAGCTTCCACCCTCTCCCCACTGGCCGCAGGAAACAGCAATGCCTCAAAGAAGACAACACTGTGCTTTGTGTTGCCGTTTCATTGATATTTCTCAAAATCTGACATGTAAGCCGTTTCCTCTGGGAAGGACCAAACAAACTGTAGCTGATCAACACCTGCAGTCCAGGTTATCACCTCTGTTCTGAAAGTACCCCAGGCGATCAACAACTGAACCTGGATATCTAAGTCCAGATAGCATCCTGTTTTATTTTTCACGTTCCTTCAGGTTTGTTTTGTCCTTGGAGGCTTTTGTAACTTGAATCCTTCCAGCAACTCCTAACAATTAGGGATCTTCAACTTCCTGGTTCTTTGTTTTCAGAAGAGCCAGCACAGCAAGAGGTGAACATCAACTGAACCAAGCAGCACCTTTCTTTGCTTTTGGTCATGCATTGTGTGTAATAACTAAAACAACAACAACCCACAAACCTGCATCCGGGATTTTATTTGTTCCAATGACTTTGTTTCCTCTGTTTTTCATGATTCTTCAAGAATCTTATAGAGTACCGTTTCTCATTTTTTGAAGGACTTGAAAGTGCCTTATACTCTACACAAGCTTTTCTGCTCCTGTATGAAATGTTTCATTGCGCATGTCCATCTAGTCCTTATTACTTTCTCGGCTACATCTTCCCCATCCATTGCCACTGCTCCTCACTGTTCTGCATCACCAACCATTCCAGCTATTTCCTCATTTCTACCCCATGAGTTTCACATTCCTCCTCTCCTACCAGAGTTTGGGAGTTATCTTTTAGCATACCAGGCAGAAAATTCAATCAAACACAGAGGCTTCTAGTCCAGGTCCAATTTTTTTTCCAGAGATATTAGAGGTCTCCCCCACACCTACCTTCCTTCTTCACTTTCTTTAGTCACTTTCTTTAATCAGTGTTTAATTGTTTACTGTATTGTGCAATATTGCTTCTTCTCTTGCTTGCTATCATTGTTTAACTGCAGATTTATCTTCTGAACTATCTATCATTATCTATATATCATCTGTCTGTCTATAATTTTATTGTGTGTATATATATATATATATATATATATATATATATATATATATATATAAATAAGATGTTACAGGAGTAGCCAACATGGTGCCTTCAACATGTTGTGGACTACAACTCTCATTATCCATTATCATTTACCATGCTGGCCAGAGCTAATGGGAGGTGTAGTCCAAAACATCTGGAGGGCAACACGTTGCCTACTCCTGCTACAAGTCATGCTACACACGTGTATTTGACCTCTCATTACCTGGTGTGGCATGCCTTAGAGCATATCTGGAGCCTTCCTGGGCTCCTAAAGCAAGACTTCCTCTTTTCAGCTAAGGAAAGAGGGGAATGTAAAGTGTGTGTGTGTGAAGGATCATAATGAAATAAATAAATTAAATAAAGACAGAAGCATAAAGAGTATTGCTGTTTCATGGAATGCAGAATGCACCTAGTGAGTAGAAGCAACTTCCGGGTTGGGCAGAACTGCTGATCGATGTTACTGACAGGTAGCTTACTAGAAGGGAGAAGGAAGCAAAGTAACAGGGAAGAAGAAGAAGAGTTTGGACTTGATATCCCGCCTTTCACTCCCCTTAAGGAGTCTCAAAGCGGCTACTAACAATCTCCTTTCCCTTCATCTCCCATATCAAACAGTCTGTGAGGTGAGTGAGGCTGAGAGACTTCAGAGAAGTGTGACTAGCCCAAGGTCACCCAGTAGCTGCATGTGGAGGAGCGGGGAAGCGAACCAAGTTCACCAGATTATGAGTCCACTGCTCTTAACCACTATACCATGCTGGCTCTCAGGGAGGTCAGCCACAGTGCAAACACACCAGCCAAAATCTCCTGATTGGCTTTCCCATTGCACAAGTGTCCTGCTAACCTCCCCACCACCTAGCCTATCCCCCTAAGAAACTGTGACTTGATGAGCCACTTCTGTGACTGGGGGCAGTGTGCCTCTTTCTGGATGGATGGATGGAGGTAGCAGATCTCCTGCCTGGTAGGAGTGTGCATGCAGCTTGCTGCCCTGGTGTTCTACTTGTATATTTGTAAATAAACCAAATATTATTGAATTGTAAGTGTCTAGCACCCTTTTCTCTAAAGGAAGGCAAACCCTTGCAGTATTGCCGCTAGCACTTCTCACGATGGAAGTTTATATGTAACAATATTACCCTGGGGCTGCAATGACGTCAGGGATTACTTTTCTCAAAGCTGAGGAGGACCTATTAAAATAAGAGACATCTGGCATCTTTAATCAAGAGTTGCAGAATATCTAAAGAAAGAGAAAAACGGACTAAACGAAATAAACAGTTGTGGTCAGTCATTACTGTGCTTTAACTAGAACCGATTGGATAAATCCAGAGTTTAAACCGAGATGGGTAAACCTTGGAGCTTGAGGACACAGGCAATTTCTCAGCATCAGCTATGATGGCAGTACTAAAAAACAGTAGAGAGCAGTGTGGAGCCATCTCTGAAGCAGAAGGCCTGGTAAGTAATATGAAGTCTCTTGAAGAAGGGAAAGGAATAAGAAGCCTGTTGGTTAATGGCTTTCCAACTTCCTGTCCTACCTATGTGTGTTCCCATATGTACTGCACATTTTCAAATTTTGCTTGTATGAAATGCATATAGAAGCTGCTGTGCTTTCATATCTTCCCTTTCCTCTAATATGGCTGAACATGGTATTGTTTGAAGGTGGGGAAATGTGGTTTGGGATTATATGTAAAAGAGACTTTGTCTTAGAATACAGGATGCACCTAACTA
This sequence comes from Podarcis gaigeae, assembly GCF_964106915.1. Classification (NCBI taxonomy): domain Eukaryota; kingdom Metazoa; phylum Chordata; class Lepidosauria; order Squamata; family Lacertidae; genus Podarcis; species Podarcis gaigeae. The sequence goes on along the minus strand of NC_139682.1, from coordinate 74,889,155 downwards.
GATCCATTATCTCATGTGCATATATTCTATATGTTTTGGCGGCGGCGGGGGGGACGGGACTGACTTTGTGTTTTCTTGCTATCTAACCTGTTTTGTTTTTAGAATGCTGTCACACTGTTCATCTCAGTTTGGTTGCACTTGAATATAATTAAAGTCAGGAATGAGCCATTAAAACAAAGCACTGTTGTGTGAAAGAGTATGTCTGCTGGCATAGCAGTGCTTGTCACAAAATGTGTGTGCTTTTGTTCTAATTAAGTAAGGAAGATGTAAGCCAGAAAGATGTTCATAAGTGACACAATCTGGTCCTGTCTTTGCTCATCGCATCATATGATAATACTGTCCATCCTCACTCTTGAAAAGAACTCATTAGCCTCAAGCAGTTTATTAGTCATGAAATGTAATGTTTCAGAATGGGATAGCACCACAAGCGTCTGTGACTGCCCCCCAATATATGATTGGCAAATGGCAGGAACTCTGAGAAACCTTTCAAGACGTTCATCTGAGACTACAACTCCCACAATCCCTTGCTACTGGCCATGTTGGCTGAGAGTCAAGCAAGCTCTGGAGGGCCACAGGTTCCCCATCACTGACATAGTCCTAATTCCCAACACAAAGCAAATGTATGTGAACATAATAACTGACTCTGGATAGCTCAGTTGGTTAGAGCATGGTGCTGATAACACTGGGCAACAATTTTTTTACTTTTTGAATGTTGTCTAGATTTCTACAACTGGTTTAGGGTATTTTTGCACTGCTGAATCAGGAAATGGCATCCGTTTCTCTCCATCAGGTCAGATTTACTGTAAACTAAATGGTGGGCATTGATAAAGGTAAGTACACGTAAATTGCATGTTGCTTCACCATTTTTCAAACTTCAGGGCTTGAACTTCCATTTCTTGGAACTCCTGGCATGCTCAGCGGCAGAGAGGTCTCTCTTCAGAGTCCAACAGTAGTCAGCCATCATGACTGCATCCCAGCGACCCTGATACCTGGTCTCCATCTCTTTCATGTCCTGATGGAATCTCTCCCCCTGCTCGTCACTCATTGAACCCAGGTTCTCAGGAAACAGGTCCATATGTGAAAATAGGTAGTGCATCTTGACGCTCATGTTGCAACCCAGGTTTCTGAAAGCAGTCAGCATGTTGTTGACAAGTTCTGCATAGTTTCTGGCCTTATTGTTGCCAAGAAAGTTCTTCACTACCAGAACAAATGCCTTCCATGCTTCCAGTTCCACTTCGTTCATTGAGTTTCTGAACTCTGGATCTCTGATGAGCTGACGGATCTGAGGACCGTCAAAGATGCCAGCTTTCAACTTCTCCATGGTCAATCCTGGAAAATCCTGGCACAAGTAAGTGAAGCAGTCACCATTCTTGTCCAGAGTCTTGGGAACAGCTTGATTAAGCCAAGCTTGATGTGCAGCGGTGGGAAGAGTATTCTGTCTCTGTCCACCAGAGGGTCGTTGATGATCCTTTTTTTTTTTTGCAAGGAACCACTTCCTCCCGCACAGGCCAGTCCTTCTTCGTGTAATGCTGAGCACGGTCCCTACTATCCCACATGCACAGAAAACATGGGTACTTGGTGAAGCCAGACTGTTGTCCCAACAAAAAGTTCACCATCTTCAGGTCAACACAAATAAACCACTTATGCTGATCATAACCAATTTTCTCCAGCACATACTTCACTGCTGCATAGTTCTCCTTCAATGTACTCGAGTGAGCCAGGGGTATAGAGGTAAACTGGTTGCCGTCGTGTAGCAGAACACATTTCAGTGATCGCTTGCTGCTGTCAATGAACAGTCTCCAATCTTTGGGTTCGTACTGTGGCACTCCAAGCTTGAGCAGAAGCTGTGCAGTACACCAAGTCCTTCTCTTCTGAGAAAAAACGGAGGTACTCTTGATGCCTGTTGGGGAAGAAGCTGATGTGAGCACTGTCAGAGAGGAGGTTTTTTTCCCTTCAATCTGGATGCCAACAGTTCGGCAGAGTCCTTTGATGAGCTGAGGTCATGAACTAGATCATTCAACTCCATTTGGGAAATGGATGTGGAGCATCATCTTCAAGAACCACTTCTTCTTCATGTCCTTCAACACTGGAGCCATCTTCGTCACTAATGTCAGGAAGTTCTCTGAAGATAGGCAATGGAATTTCATCACAATGAGCTACAGGACGATGTGCTGATTGAAGATCAGGATACTTGATGCTGCTCCTGTTCTTTCTGTTGATCCCACCAATTTATGGAGCCGCACCAATTTATGGAAGATTTCGAGGTTTTATGACTTCAAACTGATCCCTTTTCGACATAATCACCCAGAACTATCGGACCTGAACACTTCTTGTCATTAAAATAATCATTTCCAATCAAAACAATTATTCGACATGGCATTTTACCCCCACCAACTTCTAAAATGCTCCACACAAGCGTACATGTGAACAAAAACGTAAAAAACTGACATATGGCCATAGCTCAAAAACTTGACCTGATTGAGCAAAACCAATGTGATTTTTGGATTCAGCGCATCAGATTCATCCTAAATCAGCAGAAAAAACACAGACAACAAATTTGTTGTTGACCAGTGTAATGCCAAGGTTGCAGGTTTGATCCCTGTATGCGACAGCTGCATATTTCTCCATTGCAGGGAGTTGGACTCAATGATCCCCAGGGGCCCTTCCAACCATGATTCTATGAATAAACTAAATATAATATAATATAATATAATATAATATAATATAATATAATATAATATAATATAATATAATATAATATAATATAATATAATATAATATAATATAATATAATATATATCAGGGGTCCTCAAACTTTTAAAACAGGGGGCTGGTTCACTGTCCCTCAGACACTGTTGGGGGCCGGACGGGAAGTTTTAGAGAGTGGGCTTGCGCGCTTGTGGGAGCTGGGCGTCTTGGAATCTGGGAGCCTGCAGGAGCTTGCTGAGAGTGGCCTCTTCAAGGAGCACAGAGACAAGGACAAGCTGGTGCCTCACCTGCAGCTGCCGCCCTGTGCGGGTGTTTCTGCCCCTTCGTCCTCCTGCTCCTCGGAGGTGAAGGCCACCATGTGGGCCACTTTGCTGCCGGCCTCATCGTCCACCACTGTCACGTCAATGGGAGCCAATGGGAGCGCTGCAGCGGTGGCCCCGCTGAGCCCTAGCCTGGGCCGGCTGTCCTACTCCAGGAACGCTGCTGCCGCCCCCCTCATGGGGATGCAGAGCAGCCGCCGCCACAGGAGCACCAGGGTGGTGGCGGGAGGAAGAGGCCGAGTGGCGGCGGCTCTGCCAATCAAACGTCACGCCTGGTTTACCTTGGTGTGGCAAGGCGTTGGATTGGCAGAGATGTTCCCATGCCGCACTGAGGTAAACCAGACACAGCATTTGATTGGCAGAGATGTCCCTGTGCTGAGGTAAACCAGGCATGGCGTTTGATTGGCAGAGGCGCCGCCTTTCAGCCTCTTCCTCCCGTCGCCATCGCCGGGAGTCTCGGCTTCGCGGCGGGTTCATAAATGGCCAGGCGGGCCGGATTTAGAGCCCTGGCGGGCCTAATCCGGCCCGGGGACCCTAGTTTGCTGACCTCTCACACACATATATATCACTTGTTTCCTTTGCTTCTTCATACAGTAACTCCGTTTGTTTCTCCACTCCACTGTGTTCCTCTTCCCCTGCTGAATTTTATGTTGTATATTATATTGGCAAAGACCTTTAGGTATTGCTGTACAAAACATTAGGTACTACGATGGTGATGTGTGAATTAATGAGTAAACAAACAAACAAACAAACAAACAAACAAACAAACAAACACAGCAGCATAAAACATTGTTACAAATATTTCACCATTTGCCCACTCTTTTCTCAAGGCTGGAGATAGTGTATTGGCTGATATGCAGAAACCTTAAATAGCTTTCAGGATTATTCTCGTCTCAGAGTGAGTTTAAAGGTTATTCACCACTTAAGGCTACCTCTGTCAAGCTAGCATTGGTCTTCTCCCATCTGCAAGCTTTAGAAACGAAACAGCTCTTCTCCCAAGGCCCAGCCACCTAGCTATTAGAGGAAGATGCAGAGATAGGCTCTATCAAAAAGGTTAAACTCATAGGATTATATGTAAACATTCAATTCCTCTCCCCCCATCCCCCGATATAGCCTGTAAAGGTTTCATTTTGGCTCACTTATCTTCTCTCTTACCCTATGCAAAACTGCCCCGGCCTTTGATGAAAGAATCATGTCTCTGTTCATTTCCTATCTTTCTGAATTGCTTTCGCATTTCCTATCATCTGCACATAATCCTATTTTCTCCATTATTGTCTTAATATCAAGTACAGCACAAGATAATGGATAGGCACTGTAATAACAGTGTGGCCTGTAGGAGCCCCTCAAGGGAAATATCTTTGATGCTGGTGGAATATTAATGCATCTCAGGTCCCTGATCTTCCTCTTTCACTTCATCTCCTGTTTTCTAAACTGCATAATGATTTTCATATACATGACAAAAGCATCAGAACAGGGGCTAAGGGAGGGCTCAGTGTTGAACCACAGGATGGCTCGCTGCTAAGTAGTTCTGCACTTCAAGCTTGGTACACTTTCTGACCACCATCAGGCTAGACTATTTATGCCGGCAATTTCCAATTTTGAATGACTGGAAGCCGAGCAGAGGCGTATAGCATTGCTGCTGTACTCTCTTAATCCAAATGGCCCCTACGGACACAGCGTGAAAATGAATTAAAATGTAATTCTTCAATAATGCAACTGTTGACAGGGCGATTTTTGATAGAATCAAAGCACAGTGCTTGATATTGCTACTTAGATACCACATATTCAGTGTGTTTGCTCCACTTATCCAATCCGAGCTGGAGTAAGGTAGTGGTTAAGAGACGGTGCTATGAATCAGGAACATAGCTGTCAACTTTTCCCTTTTCTTGCGAGGAATCCTATTCAGAATAAGGGAATTTTCCTTTAAAAAAGGGAAACGTTGACAGCTATGATCAGGAAGTCCCAAATTTGAATCTTGCATCTACATTAAACACTCCTTGGATCTCAATTCCCCCACCTGAAACATGGCAGGCAGCAATACAGATATCATCATCATCATCATCATCATCATCATCATACCTTACAGGGTTGTTGTTACATGAATTGCAATGAGATCATCATTGCAACTTGTGATAATGCATGTGAAATGCTTTGAGCACCAGAAAGTGCTATGCAGATTTAAGTGTACACAAAGCCCTGCTATACATGCATGGGAATCCCCAATATTTACTATTAATATGGAACCTTGCTTAGTAATCCTACCCACTGCCCTGGTTCACAACCATATCCTCTTGCTTATTAGCATGAATTGTGTGTCATGAGATGGCGGAAGCAATAATATGCCTGCCGGCTTCCTGACTTATACCCGGCATATTAAAAACAATCCGGCTATTGGCTATCAATCATTACAGATAATATCAGCAGGGAGATGATTTCAAATGAAAGCAGCTGGGGTTGTGTGTGTGTTTGCTTTTAGTGGCAATGCAGAACAGTAGGAAGGATGAGAGATCAGAAGCAGAGGCATCGTGCCTAAAAATAGCAATAAAAATAATGCTGAGTCCATTGAGAATGTCGGATATTGAGAGAACGGGGTGGCGGGAGGGGAGATTGCTGAGGAGGAAGGAAGAAGAGGTCAAGGCACCATCAGTATGCACAGCTGCCTTTCCTCCTCATCAGGACTGGGCACTGTCTAATTCACTCCCCTCTTCAGGGTTTTGCAGAACTGCATAGCCTTGAACTTCCAGTCAGCAGAGCGTTTAACTAATTTTAGACTCCAGACTTAATGGTCTTGTGATGCCCCTTCTATGGGCTATTGGTCTTACAAGGGCACTCCTCGTTAGATTGCAGTGTGTATTGCTTCACTCCCTTAGAAACATAGCACGTCAGCTCTGATTTGATCCTGGAATGTCCCTCTTCTCCTTAGAACGTCTGCATTTTCATTGGACAGATATTGGAGGGTATGGTAGGACATCCCTATTTTCATTGGATACATGTTGGAGGGTATGGAGTTATGCAACTCTTGAGCCAAGGAGATGAGTACAGTAACTATGGGTTACTGTATGGCAACTAGGGTTGCCATATTTCAAAAAGTGAAAATCTAGACACAAAAGTTGCTGAGCTTTTTTTTGGGGGGGGGGGCGGCAAAGTTGTTGAGCTTCAGAAGATCTCAAAAAAAAAAAAAAAAGGTTTGTTTGGAAGATCTCAACAAAAAAAGAAAAGAAAAGGTTTTGAGCTATTTTTAAAGAAATTCACCAAAATCTACATTTCCGACATTGGTTGCCATATGTCTGGATTTTCCCAGACATTTAAGCAGTTTCTGCCTGGACAATGTTTCCAATGGCCGAATCCCAACAATGTCTGGGAAATTGCAGGCATATGGCAGCCCTAAATGATGCAACCATTGGAAGACATCTGAGGGCAGACCTGCATGGGGAGGTTTTTCATTGTTTAATGTTCTATTATGTTTTTATATATGTTGGAAGCCCCCAGAGTGGCTGGAGCAACCCAGTCCTATGGGTGGGATATAAATAATAAAACTATTATTATTAATACCTCTATTTTCATCAGAGAAATCATAGAATCATAGAGTTGGAAGAGACCACAAGGGCCATCGAGTCCAACCCCCTGCCAAGCAGAAAACACCATCAGAGCACTCCTGACATATGGTTGTCAAGCCTCTGCTTAAAGACCTCCAAAGAAGGAGACTCCACCACACTCCTTGGCAGCAAATTCCACTGTCGAACAGCTCTTACTGTCAGGAAGTTCTTCCTAATGTTTAGGTGGAATCTTTTTTCTTGTAGTTTGGAACCATTGCTCCGTGTCTGCTTCTCTGGAGCAGCAGAAAACAACCTTTCTCCCTCCTCAATGTGACATCCTTTTATATATTTGAACATGGCTATCATATCACCCCTTAACCTCCTCTTCTCCAGGCTAAACATGCCCAGCTCCCTTAATGTTGGAGGATATGTGAGTTGGGGCGCTGAACTTCTGCCCTGAAGCCCAGAGCTGGTGACACCACTTCAGTCAGCTGTGAAACTTAGGAAACACTGCATGAAAGCAATTGACTGAAAGAGGAGTGCCCCAGAGGAGGAAAAGGTGGGTGGTGGAGTTGGAAAGGAGACAGACTGTCCATGTTCTCCTCTGACATTTGGAAGGAAAAAAAAGAAACTTTAATGTTATTTCAAAATAATGAATTTGATTCCTGGTCCTTCTAATGCTGTTATTTCTGCTGTGTTGTAAAAGTGCAGCACTGGGGAGCAGGCCTGTGATTGGATTATAATGCCTCTGCATTTTAAACCACACTAGGCAAGGAGGGATAATTGAATATGCAGCTCGGAGACATGGTCCCCTACTTTAGCAATCAACTTCTGTTTCTTTTCAAGCCCGTTGAGGATAGTGTCACCTGGCCCTGTTGCTATCTCAGCCGTGCCGCTCACGCTTTCACATGTATTAGTTTGCCAGAGACACTGTTGGTGTTAAGAGTCTAGCGCGAGGCAGTACATTACAAGGAAGGTTGTCGGAAGGATGGGCGCAGATGAGGGGAAGCTGCTATTTTGAGAGAAAACTAAATGTAGAGCAAAGTTTCTCCCCAATGTATATTAAGAACTGGCATCAGGCAGGTTGTTCAAAATATTGCCCACACTGGAAGACTAATGCTAGCGGCTAATGATATTTCACAGTCACTGAATTTGTGGCTGATTAGGTTTCCAGTGTTGCTTCTTCTTTTTAGGGGACAATTCAAAGTACTCTTTTCAATCTTTAGAACTCTAAAGCTGCATACACAAGGCATTTTATTCTTGAATCAGTGGAGACAATGTACTCTCTAAGGCATGGAATATGGATTTTCATAGTCTAATTAGAATAAGGATATCCATTGCTTTTTTCTGGGGGGAACGCAGGGGTATGCATACCCCTAAACTTTTTGTGAATCTAACGGGAGAAGAAACTAAAATTTTTAAATTTTTTCGTTTCTTCTCTAGCACGGTGAATCGTCAGCTCCATTGCTACCCCTGATGGCGGCCTCATTTCCTGTTATGGTGTTTCCTGGGTCTCAGATGGAAGCATTTAATGTGTGAAGTAGGAGCTGGAATCTAGCACAGTGATTGGTCAGTTTTGTTGTTATCACCTCCAATGGCAGCTTCCTTTCCCGGTGATATTCTTGAGTTAAAATGAGAGTACCCCTGAACTATAACGTATGTAGGTTTGGAAACAAGTCTACTGGCAGTGCCGGATTTAGGGCAGTGTGGATGGTTCCCCTGCACAGGCATCAAGGCGAGCAAAATTGATAAGATACATTTTGGGGTGGCAAATTTTGGCCTTGCACCGGGTGCCATATTATGAAAGTCTGCCTGTACCACAGAGTAGGTATATGAGAATCTATACTTTGAGAATGACAAATTCTTCATTCCATTACATGCACAACCTGAGTTTGCTGCCCTGGAGGAATCATCATGGAGGTTGGTTCCCAGAAAAGTTCCTGGTCCGGCAAGCCCCATCATGTTGACCTAGAACTATTGCTGTTGTGACTTGATCCCAAAGTCCTGGAAATGTAGACTGTAGCAATGGATACAACTGATTACTTTTTAATATACTTAATCATTTATTTCAAGTGTATTCTAAAATATTTATAGACAGGAAATTAATGTAGATTGGTCTCATTTCATTTAGTTATTTATTAAATGTGACATAGTGGATAACAAAATGGTATTTGTCCTTTTTTCCCTGGTCACCCATCAAAATTTTATTTATATATATATATTTAATATCCTGAGGCTTTGGTGAGAATCTGGGAAAAATAACAGTTTCACACTCCTGATTCCCACTTGCACATATAATGGAGCTAGAAATCTATGTTTCGCATTTGACACTGTTGTTTAGTCGTTTAGTCATGTCCAACTCTTTGTGACCCCATGGAGCTGAGCATGCCAGGCACACCTGTCCTCCACCGCCTCCTGCAGCATGGTCAAACTCATGCTGGTAGCCTCGAAAACACCGTCCAACCATCTCGTCCTCTGTCATCCCCTTCTCCTTGTGCCCTCAATCTTTCCCAACATCAGGGTCTTTTCCAGGGAGTCTTCTCTTCTCATGAGGTGGCCAGAGTATTGGAGCCTCAGCTTCACGATCTGTCCTTCCAGTGAGCACTCAGGGCTGATTTCCTTAAGAACGGAGAGGTCTGATCTTCTTGCAGTCCATGGGACTCTCAAGAGTCTCCTCCAGCACCATAATTCAAAAGCATCCATTCTTCGGCGATCAGCCTTCTTTATGGTCCAGCTCTCATTTCCATACATCACTACTGGGAAAACCATAGTTTTAGCTATACGGACCTTTGTTGGCAAGGTGATGTCTCTGCTTTTTAAAATGGAGTTTTCTTGGCAGGGATACTGGAGTGGCTTGCCAGTTCCTGCTTCAGGTGAATCACATTTGGTCAAAACTCTCCACTATGACCTGTCCATCTTGGGTGGCCCTGCACAGCATAGCTCATAGCTTCTCTGAGTTATTCAAGCCCCTTGATCCATGAAGGGGTGACACTATAATATATGCCAATAGTTTTATTTTCTGTTATAAGTTGACTTCCTTTAGTAATGTCTTCTTTTGATTTTTTTGGTTAACTTTGCTGTGTTAAATGAGCATTCTGTAGTTGACCCCCTTTGCAATGTTTTATTTTGAAAATTTTTAGTTTCCTGTTAATTATGTTGCCTTCAATTTATACTTTGATGTTTTAATGTGTTGTTAACTGCTTTGAGGTTTTGTTTTATAAAAATATAAAGTGGTATAAACATGAAATGAATAAAATGAATAATGTCTTCTGTTATTTTGATTTTATTATTTTAGTTGTAGCATATCTTGTTTTCAAGTGTGATTTTTTTTACCCGCCCTGTGAAAATTCATTGAAGTGCCAGCTATAAATAAGACAATGATGATTTATGTATTGTTGTTATGTATAAGAAAATGGATTTTTAAATGAGCATTCACATCCCATACAAAAAACAAAGGAATACTATGAATTGTCCATAAGGCCTCACACTGATTTGGGGATATGTCTCATTCAACAGTGGTATTTACTTCAAAAGTAAAGATGCATTCAATAAGTGTCCTGCCCCCCTACAGGTTCCGGATCTGGACCAAGTTTGAAGTTCAGGCTAGATTGCTTTTGACACAAGAAGAAGATGCAAGAATTAAAATAGCAAGAGAACTGGTAAAGTTGGAGTGAGATGCCTACTCTGACACTCATGAAATCAAACCTTCCCCCCCTCCACTTCTAATTAACTGCTCTGAAATCATGTGTCCTACACAGTATCCTTCTGTCCATCTTTTTGTACTGAAAGAGTGAGAGGGAAATCCATCCCTTTAACTCTGGCTGTCCCTTTAACTCTGGCTGTACATTAAGAAGCAATCAATGTGAATTGTGTGATATTGAGCATACACCCTATGGAGCAGACATGGTAGATGCTGGAGTGAACTGGGTGGGGGAAAATGTATCACCCTTAAAATACCTGGATGTTTCTGCTAGGAGATTATATTGTGGAACCATCTCAGTTCTCAGATCCCCAATGAAGAGCAGTGTTCATATGTGGGGAATGGAAGGCCATTTCATACTACTAATTGATGTGCTTGGGTTTGGGCCAGAGGAGCTTGATGTGGAACTGATATTATTTAACAAATCAAAAGTGTCTTCTGCTTCCTGGAGAAATGCATAATTGGGCAGCTGGCTCACATTCTCTCTTGCATTTTGCTCCAGTTCTCGAATTATTTTTAGGAATCCTCCTGAGCCCCTTCAAGGTGTTCTCTCCTCACATGATAACAATCTCTTGAGGGAGAGAGCAGGCACCCTTGTCCACTGCTGTGTTTTTGCTGGCCTTTCCCCGATTCGTTGGGGAGGGCCTGCAGTCAGGGAGCTTCTTGTATGTGTGTCAGCTCCCCATGTGATTTACAACTCAGATGCTTAGACCTTGCCCCATTGTGTAGATTGTGTGGGAATGTGGTGGCAGGTGTTGGGCCAGCAAGCACACTCTCATTCTCTCCCTCTCATGTGAGTGTCTTTGTGTGAAGGGAGAAGATGTGAAAAGGAGTCTACTTAAATTGGAATTTGGGAGGGCATGGAAGCCAGGGCAGAGTTGAATCCATGGAACTATAAAGGAACATAATGGGGGCAATTGCTGTAAACCAAACCACAGCCCCACAGCTGGAGTGGGTCTGTGCAGGGGTGCCAACTTGAATAAAATATGAGGGGGGGCAGGTAAGTCCCACTTCGCATAATGGATCACATGACATGGTGCACACACACACCATTTGAATGGCAATGCCCATCAACTTTGGAGAGGCCCAGCTCCCTCAAATATTTTATTTGGGGGTGGAAGCCCCCATAGCCCCTAGAGTTAGTGAGATGCAGGAGTTCAAAGGAAGTATCCCAAAGATACCAAAATGGCCACTTCTAATGCTTTATGGAAGAAAAGTATAGGCTTACCACAAAACAACCTGCTAGTACTCCATGACCCGGCTCAAAGCCGTCTGTGGGATGGACTCCACAGCAAGGAGTTGGCTTGTCCACACCCAAGCAGCCACCTGGTCAGCCACCTGACCATAGTTTGCAGGTAGCCCATCCCAAATATTGCAGATAGTACCTCTTCTGGTCTCTGAGCCCAACATCCCAGTTCCCACAGATAAGGGTGACATCAAAGCAAACCATTTAAAGTATATCAAAGCAGGCAGAGCAACTACCAATTAATTGTAGGGTTATCTTGAGGTTTTATCCTTTTTGGGGACACTTGTTCTGCAAGGATAAAGTATTGGCTTTGGGTGCATTATTTTATTTTACTGTGAGTCATAGTATGTCACCATCACATGCTAGGTTACCCTGCCTGAGCAGGGTGTGACATTGCTACCTTAGATACTCTTGTGATTCCTTTTAGCGGTTCCTCTTCCTGTGACTACATTTGCTTTGGGAAATACAGGAACAGCCTTGGGTCTATTTTTCCATCCAGCCTCCATGTAACATTGTAGAAAGTAATGCGGATGAGTCGATTGTTATGCAGCCATCTGCCCATGCCTGGCTCTGCAGATCATGCCAACAGGACATGTGTTGACATTCAGAAAGGAGGGGGAAAGAGTCTGATTATGCTTGCGAAAATATTATATATTATTTCGGGCAGATAGCAGTTCACTGGAGTGGAAATGCACACAACTCCATTTATAGTACCTGTGAAGTTAAAATAAAAAACCAACATTGAAAAGCACCTTCACCCTACATTTCATGAATACAGACTTCATTTTTATAAAAGCTAATGGTCATGACTGAAGTCTTAAGGTGCTCCTATGTGCGTCATGGAGCTTCCTTTAAACAAAATCCACCCTTTCACTGAAAAGGAAGAAATCCTCTATTCATTTTCTTTTATGTGCCTGCATTTCAAAACTGATAAACCGCTTTTAAAATGTTGGCAATTGGTGACCATATTATGAAAAGCAGTGCTATTTTAGCTACTATTATCTGAGTCATTTGTTTAAGTAAAACATTTTTACATAACCCTTGAGTTGAAAAGCTTCCCAGAGCTGATTACAGAGCAATAAACAACAAGGCGGTCATTGCCTTCAGGCATATTGCAGTCTAAAAGACACAACACAAAAGGAAAGAAAGAGGAGGAGGGAGGAGTGAAAGCCAAACCAAACAACAGGGTTTTTTGGGGTGTTTTTTTTTAGAGATACAGTCTCCTGATTAGGAACAGTGGTGTCCAAACTTTTTCAAAGAGGGCCAGATTTGATGAAGTGAAGGGCCGTGAGGGCACAGGGGCCGGATTAAACTGATTAGGCCCCCAAAATGGACTTTGGACATGCCTGGATTTGTGGGATAAAAACTGTTCAGGGAGAGGAAGGAGCTGGCCTCTAAGCAGAGCCGATAGAGTGGTCTTGCTTCCCATTTTACCCTCAGCTGCAGCCTGATGGAATAGCTGTTGCTTGGGGACAGTTCAGGGAGAGGAATGGTGATTTACTGGGGGGAGTTGCTATAAAAAGATAAAGTGCTAATGACCTGTGATAGCATACAGTAGTGATACACTGAAACTCTATCCATTCATTTGCTGCTACAGAGTTTTTTAAAGATGCTGAATGCAAAATACTTCCATATAAGATATACTCAAGCTATTCTCAAACAAATAAGCAAAGCAAACAATAAGTTTCCAAGGAACTGCAACTTAAATAATGGCACTTGGGATCAAAGAAAGGTTGGGGTGGAGAATATCATCTACATGGCCTGTGTAATGTGATGGCGACCACCAACATTTTCTACTGTAATCTTTTAGGTACATCAGCAATTGCTGTTGGCAAAAAAACATCATTTCTGCTTTGATGGAACAGTTATGTTAAGACGCAAATATGCAATGACATCTCACAGTATCGGTTATTTTTCTTTTCTCTTCTTAAATGATGGTATTAAAATGAATGTAAGAGAGAATTTTATTGCACATTGCATGAGTATCATGTTCTGTTATTAAATGATGTGATTTTATAAAATGTGCACAAATGTTGGTAATAAAGATGATAAAATTCCTCTGCAGCTTGTTTGATTGAGGTGTGATTCTCCACCAAGACACTATTTTTATCATTTTCTGTTAATCACACGTGAAGTGTCATATTCAAATCACATGCTTTGATTCCCCAAGCAATGTAATCTTGAATGTGCCTAACCTTTGCTGTGAATCTTAGCCCTGATACTGAAATCTTCTTCAAAACATAGTTAGAAGCAAGTTTCAACTTCTGATTTGAAGCTAACGATGGTTATTGTTGAGCTTGGTGCAGACGGGCAACCCATAATTAGCCACAAAAAGGAATGAAAGAAGAAAATTCAAGCAACATAGGGAAGTAGGAGCTTACTGAAGTGTAGATGGGTTCCCACAAGACAAGACACAGTGATAACAGCAAGAACCTTTATTAAACTAACAGAAATGGACAACAGGGGCAAAACAACTGTTTATATACATTTCTGAATGCCTGGGCCACTACCACTCCCAACATGATTGGCTGTCTAAACTTCCAAGCTGCGAATCATGACTCAGAGTTTAAGGGCCAATGGCAGAGGCCCAAATCCCGAAATGTTCTGTGATTGGATCTCATGTATTGAATCAGAACACAGGGGCTCAGATTCCTTAGTCCAGACTCAAGCTCAGGCTGAACACAGACCACTTACTAATCTAAAGGGCATGCAGGAGAAGGCAGCAGTGGGAAGAATTCATGAGCTTCAGGACACCCAAGTTCTGATCTCTAAGCTTTGCTTAAGAACTGGGAAATATGACTGCATTGTAAAAGTCTGTCCCATCCAGGGGAGAGTAGGAAACTTTGCTATCATTCTTATTTGTCTTCATTGGGGGCTTCAGAAGCTCTGCACACCTGGCTTGCCTATATTAGACAAATCCCAGTGGCTATGTGGAGTTATGAAGCCGGATCAGACTGAGGGCAATGATCCCTGACCTCATTCTTGTGAGTAAACATGATGAGAGAAATGGTGCGTCTCAACAGTACCAAGGAACACTCTTGCTGCCCCTTCCAGGACCACACAGGCAGCTACAGAGGACAGTGAGAAAAGGGAGACATGTGTGTATTTGTGTAAAATCTTTTGCTCTCTCAAATTACCACTTTTGAGCACATCTGTTTAGCTTTGTGCATGAGTGTTCTGTCAGAATTTGATGGTTTGCAGTGTCAGACTTCATTAAAATTACTTGTAAGATCAACAGAAATTATTTATTTTGTCAGGCTCCAGATGCAGATTGCCTACTAGGACAATTGGGAGGTGGCTGATCAGTAGTGGGACTTGCTGTTGGCTTGATATCGATTCTAATACTGGTTTTATTGTGTTTTATAAAATGCCCATTTCACAGAAGAAGAGGTGATGCACAGACCTCTCCCCCCCCCCCCCGGCAAAACACCTACGCACTTCAAGCAAATAAAACACAGGCAAAAAAAACCAACCCCAGGTATCCCCCCCAACAGAACACCCCTCAGTTTCTTTTAAAAATAAATAATTGGCAGAAGAATTTGACAGAAAGGTGTAGTGTCCATTGTGCGGGTGCAGAAGATTTGCAGCTGTTTTTCCCTCCAGTTCTTTTTACCTGATTTTGATACTCAAGATTATCAGTCCACTTTTATTGGAAGCCTTGGCTCAGTGTTTAAAGTACATGTTTGGAAATATCACCATGCCCTTTAGGCCATGTGTTTTCTTAGATATGACTTGACTGCACATCCATCCTCACGTGGCCCATGTTTACTGGAGACTGGGTTGAGTGAAGTTATACCCAGAAGTTCCTTCCAGCACCATCGGTGTAACAGACCTGGTTATTCCAGCTATATCATATTACCTGTATGAAATCATCCTGAATCAATCAGCTGCATACCTGATTTCCTAAACCTCTCGGCGGAATCTCATTGAGATTTGTCTATTGCATTCGGGCTATTCTCCAGAGAAGCTTGACTTATGAACCTGAATGGGAAGAAACCTGTTTCTCTTAAACGGTCTCCTTCTGGCTGATTTGCCTCATATTCTCAGGAAATCTCATGGAAAAGATTTGTCTCTTACTAAGGAAGCATATTGGAAACTGGAGCCAAACTCTTGTTTTCATCTTCTCTCTCTCTCTCTCTCTCTCCCCGCCCCCTGGCTTCCCCCACAAAGCACAAACAAGGCAGCTCTTTCAAGTACATCAGACACTTCAAAAGAGCCAGCATGTTTTAATAGAAACATGATGAGTGTTCGGGGGATGGAGTTGTCCTAATGGGCTGGTACATCATACCATTATACCCCAAAAGCAATTACAAACTTGTAGCAGGTACAGATTGGGGATTTGTGATAGACTTCATTTAAGTCGAAAGCAACTGCATCTTGTTGACACATCTTAAATCATAAGTAAGGTTTATGTTCTGTCACTTTTCCTGTGCTTCACTGAAGCGTTAATGGCAAATCTTGATGATAAAAAGGCCGACATGTAACTAAGTAGTAAACCTGTCTGTTTATTTATTTCATTTCATTTGACTTGGTAGATTGGTGTGTGTTTTTTTGGTCTCTTAAATGTCGGTCTTCCATTCCATATCGGGCATTTACTTTTATTGTAGTATCACTGGTATTTGTTTCATTGATTCCAACTTTTGAGGTGTCTTATGTATTTCAAAAGTGGATAGAGTGCATTATGATTGGGTTTCATGCCTGCATCATGCTCAAGTCATGTTCCCAGTGTATCTGCATAGGACAATCAGTGGTGCCTGATAACATTCAACATGGAAAGCAGCCTTGTGAACATTCACTAATGCAGTCTTTGCCAAACTGGTGCCCTCCAGATTTGTTGAATGTGCTGGCAGGGGCTTATGGGAGTCATGGGGTTGCCATGTGTGTCCTCTTTTTCCAGGACACGTCCTCTTTTTCAGGGCTAAAAATTTGAGACATATTGAATTTATTTGCTTTGAATGGCGTTCTCTTTTTTGCTCTTCAAAATATGGCAACCCTAGAGTTGTAGTTCAAACCATCTGGAGAGAACCGTGTTAGTGAAGGCTGCATTGGTGAATGCCTTCAGTCCTTAGGTTTTAATGTTCACAGTGAGATTTATTTATTTCTTCTCCACATTTCTTCTGTTAGGACACCTTCTGCTAAAGAAATTGTAACCCAAGCAATGGGAAGGGATAAAGTGGAAGAGTTATTGGCCAATTGTTCTCTGTGGTTAATGTGGTTTTAGTGATAGGGAAGGATGACATTGTTCCCAGTTATGAGACATTTGGAACACCAGTAGCCTTTCAGGCAAACAAAAGCAAAATATGTAATTAACATGGTAGAAGGAAATATGCATGCTTTTTAATATGTTTATATGATTGTCAATGTATTGACAGCAAGTATTCAGAAAAAAAGGTACAGTCCTGTCAGGATGCAGGATGATTCTTATGTACATACTACACTGATTTATTTATTTTTACTGCTTTTAATCTGCTTTTCTGTTATTCATCGTGATATTTAAGATTTTATTTATTTATTTGTGAGCCACTTTGCAGAAAGGTGGTATCGAAAAAGCTGCTAAGGGAACAAAGAAAACACTTGGCCTATATCAAAATCAGATGAACATGGGAGAAATGCGTTGTTTGACTGCTTCTCCACACCAGTTCATGGAAGGCCAGCATATTATGGAGAAAGCTAGGCTTGGGTCCTTCTTCCTGACATGCAAACTTTCTCTGGAAGCGTTCAAATAAGCAGTGCCCCCTACTTGTATTCTGAAAGAGTACATTCCTAAGATTGGTAGCATGAGGTGCATTTTCTGAACCTGTGGGTTGTAGTGTCATCAGCCCAGTCCCGTGGCATGCTCTTCCCATTGAGATTCAGCAAGCACCTTCTGTTTTGGGTTTCAAACATATTCAAACTTTTCTATGTCATTGTGCAGGCAATTAACAAAATATATTTTTATAAATAGTGGATGATCTCCAGTTATTATTATTATTATTATTATTATTATTATTATTATTATTATACTATATATATATTTGTTGTTAACTGCTTTGATTTTTTGTGGACTTAGCGGTATACAATTTTTTTATATATGTAAAGCAATAAATGAATAAAGTGTACATTGATGTGACAATTTTGTATTTAAAGATCTAGCTTAGTTAGTCATTTTTGTTTCATACACTTTGTACATACAGGAGAAAAACATTGCAGTGAGGCGGGCAAGCGAGATGGGTGAAATTTGCAAAGCACGCCGCATAAAGAATCTCTGGTCTGAAAATCAGGACTAAAAAGGAGAATAAAGACACTAATAACAAGATACAAATACGGCGAGGCATGAACTCTGTGATTGACTCATGGCACTCGGCAGGAGGTTCTGAAAAGAATAAAACTCATTTGTGTACAGTGGGCCAAAAATAAGGATACCAGGAATTCAAAGAGCTAGGCAGAAAAATCTCACCTGGGCAAATATGGAACAATGCTTTGGTGGGGGTTGGGAGGGAAGAGGGTTAATGGTAGAAAAACCTGGCCAGGATACTGCGAGCATAAAAGTAGGAGGCCCAGTCTTCCTACTGACAATATGAAGAAGATACCGCAAACTTTGTCCTTATATCAGGCGGGGATGGAAGATAGTAATGACAGGATTCCTGACTGACACTTGGCACTAGTTAGAGGAGTCCTGAAGTCACTTTCAGAAGAAGGATTGGTGACATGTTTGATACTCTGATAATGAACTAACTGTATCAAATTTACCCATGTGGAGTTAGAAATGGCAGCTGCCTTTTTTTTTTTAACCAATTAGTGATCTCATGAGAATCGTGCAGAGCTGCTATAGGCAGTGAGACAGCCCAGCATCCCAAGAGATAGTGTCAGGCCTGAAAGTGATATGTCAGTGGCTTCCTGAATGGGCTTCGGTGCTCACCTGAGTGATTCCAGGTAGAACAAAATGTCAAGTTTGAGGGAGAAAGTTTGTGCCTGAAGAAATGTACCCTCCCAAGTGTAGAGCTGGTGACAGACAGAGAGGCAGACAGAAAGGGAGAAAATGAACAACCCTAAAGGCGAAATAAAAATATATATAAATAAATAAACTGAAAGACTTGGTGATTGGTCTCAGGGCACACCATACAGCTCTACTGATTATGTTAAAGGGGGTCTGATCCTGAGTATTACCTGGACAAGATGGGAGGCCACCTGAGAGCCATGAACTGCCATGGCAAAAGTGTGGAATAGCAGTGGCGGGGAGAGTATACATAATTCATTGTGAGTTGTCAATGGGCAGAATAGTTGCTTATTAGGAGGGTCAACTTAACAATAGTAGTTACCTTCAGATTGGTGCGCAACTTGCTGTATGCCTCAGAAATCCTCTAGAGGCTTCTAAACACTGTCTTCCGGTTGGACAACTGTGAATGAATGGCTGTTGAGCTGAATGTGCTTAAATCAGGGACCCCACCTTATTATGGTTTCCAGTGGTAAGAAGGATTCTAAGCACGTTCATCGCAAAATGCTTGTAATACCATTTCCCACCTTCCTTCTCAATGTCAGAATGTCTGAACTATAGCCAACAAATCCAGGGAAGGTCTTACTAGTACCTATCTGCTCTTTAGCACAGATAGTGCATTCACTTCAAATGACTGAAGAAGCCTATGGTCTCTTTTCTGGACCAGATAGAGTGCTACCTTGGTTCTCAAACTTGATCCGTTCTGGAAGTCTGTTCCAAAACCAAAGCATTCCAAAACCAAGGTGCGCCTTCCCATAGAACGTAATGGAAAACAGATTAATCCGTTCCAGACCTTTAAAATAACCCCTAAAACAGCAATTTAACATGAATTTTACTATCTAACGAGACCATTGATCCATAAAAGGAAAGCAATAATCAATGTAAAAAAGTAGGTAAAAGTAAATAAAATAAATAAATAAATTATAAAATAAATCAAACAGTATTGTAGATGATAAAAATGAAAATTATTTTTTTTTCTTACCTGCACTGAAGATAGTCATTGTTTGGATGGGGGGCTTTTATCCATTTCTGCAGTCACACAATCAATCAATCAATCAATCAATCAATCAGTAGCTGAACTGTGTTCCACACAGTCACAAAAACTAATTGACCGAAAATGCCTCAAAAACAAAAACGCAAAATAAATAGCAAAAACAAAAGCACCAAACTTAATCCATTCCCCAATGTTCATTCCCCAATGTTCAAAAACCAAGGCGCAGCTTCTGATTGGTGCAGGCGCCCCAGAAACAATAGCCAATGTTCGGCTTCTGAAAAACATTCAACAACCGGAACACTTACTTCCGGGTTTTCGGCATTTGGGAACCAAGGTACCACTGTATGCATATGTACTCAGTGCTGTACAAATGGTTTAGAGCAGTGACAGCTTGTAGCTCCTGGACCTGGTGGGCTGTCCTGTGGCCAAAGACGTCATGTAGACAGGACCAATTAGATCATGTGGGTGGGGCCAAGGAGGGGCCAAGCTGTTCTGGTTTTCTTCCCATCCTCCTCCTTTGCAAAGGTGTGGATGCAAAAGCACTGAAGTTGTATAACTGAGTGCTTTAGTAAACTGAAAAGTATCTAGCCTGGGGTTAGTGGGGGTCCCTGATGTCACAATTTTGTGTGTGGATTAATGTCACAATAGCCATACATTACTCAGAAGTAAGCCCCACCAAATTCCTTAGGGATAGCTCTCAGATAGGACTGGAGTCTGAATTGGGTAGTCTCAAAAGTGCCATAAAGAATTGTTAACAAGGTCCCCTACTAAACTTTCAGACAAAATAATCTACTGTCTTACCCGAACCTTTTGTATGGGAGAGAGTTGCTGGAGGCAGGGGTGGGACCTCCTGGTTGTGATTATTTTGATTGGCTACGTGGAAGAGATGGGCAGAATCATGATCTAGTAAGCTGCTCAGTCATTGGAAATGTGTTAATAATGACTGTGAGTGACAGAAGAAAGTCTGGGCTATGGCTTTGTGGGTGTTTGTGGGTATGGGGATCAGTATCTTAGGAGGGTTATGACACACTTTGCCAAACAGAGGAACCTCCACTGGTTTGGAGCTATCAGCTTTGATATCTCCAGTCACCTGTTTTGGCACTCAATTCGCACCCACACAATACACTTAGAGCTTTCTTATTAACATGCATGGGGTGTCCCCACCCCAAGAATCCTGGGAACTGCAGTTTGTGAAGGTTACTGAGAGTTGTTAGGAGACTTCTCAAAGAGCTCCTGTTCCCATCACGGCCACTCTCTTAGGGTGCCAAGTTTGGGTAGTAGCAAACATGCGAACATGGGAATTTGTACAAGCAAACACATTATTTTCATTCAGAGCACATATCAGAAAGATGAAGTGATAGATGCACTGAACATTATTAGCATCCCATTTATAAACTCAGTGACAGCATTAGGATCTGGGGTAGGGTTATTATGTGCAAAAGTAATAGGCAGCATTTGCATCTATAGTGAGCCCTAGCAAAGAATTCGGGCCGCACTAAGTTCATTTAACAGTATTTCACATCTTCTAAAACTCGAATTGTGTAGCATGCAAAACAATTTATATTTTATCTGTACCATCTAATTAATTAAATGGCCCCAGAGTAGCAGACTCACAAATCTCGTTAATAGCTGAATACTGAAATAAAGGCTGTTCACCCCTACTAGAATAATATTTGCATATCCCCACCTGTGATGGGTAATAAGTACCTGCCACAAATCAGAATTATGAATTTTGTACGCCTAACAAAACCGCAGGGGAAATTATACCTCAGACATTCCATAATAATTGCAGCTAAGCTGTTTAGTGCCATCCACTTATTCTGCCTGAAGTGTTTAAAACAGCAACAGTTGTAAATGAATTCAGGCACATATCCAAGGAAGAATGTTTTTTAAAAAGTTTCCTCTGTCTTACCATATGTATTTATCTTTCTAAAAATGTTCAGCTGTGCATTGTAATACACACACACTTTAAACCTGGAAAAAAATGTCAAAAGACTTTAAATTATGGTTGTTTGGGATGACTGTTGTGTTGTTTCTTTAGCGTTTTTAGTACAAAAGTTTAGAAAATGCCCCAAACCGTATTTGTTTTATCAGTTACCTAGAGCTAATATAGTGCTATATAAATAAACCGGCCTAGTAGCTTGGTTTAACAGTGCTTTCTTCCCAAATAATCCAAATTCTGCAGGGAAGTATTAAGTGTAAAATGTTGCACAGAACTATATTGCAATGTAGATATTTTTTTCATAGGCTTGGGAATTGGGGATGGTAAGGGCAGACAAGTAGAAGTTGCCTCTGGTTTATTTATTTTCCTGTCAGGAGAAGAAACTATATCCTGGAAGGCAGCCAGAATGCGGGATGGGCGGAGGGGAGCGCTGGTATGCTAGCGGTTTGACTTTCCCCCTAGAAATATAAAGGCACAAAAAAAGCAGCATTTTATATTCCACATAGCAAATAGAATCCCTAAGGACTCTCAGGGGCCCAAAATATGCAAAAGCTTATTAAGGTAAAATGTTTCAAATACACCCTTCTTTTGGAAAAGCACTGTTGAACTCTCACACACAGAAGGCATAGGATGAGCCATTCTTTCTTCACAGTTTCACCTCAGAGATTGTATTATTTATCTGCCATTATTACCGTCATCATAATTCCCCTTCATGGTTTCTGCATACCTAAAGCAACTCCCTTAGAATGCAGGAGTACATTACCTTGTAAACTAAAAAGATACACACCCTCTAACATTTTTCCGATGAAAATAGGGATGTCCTATTTAACAACAACAACAACAACAATTATGCCTCATCCACCTGACTGGGTTGTCCCAGCCACTGTGGGCGGCTTCCAGAATATTAAATCATTAAACAACTTCCCTATTTCCCTATACTGGGTTGCCTTCAGATGTCTTCTAAAGGTTGTATAGTCACTTCTCTCCTTGGCTCGGGGGTCATATATCTCCATACGCTCCAACATTTATCCGATGAAAATAGGAACGTCCTACGATACCCTCTAACATTTCTGTTAGGATTGCCAAGAATGCATGCTCATATAAAGATATTTTAAAAGATGGAGAAGTGTGCATGCACATGAAAGCTCATACCAATAACAAACTTGGTTGATCTCTAAGGTGCTACTGGAAGGATTTTTTTTTTATTAAAAATGCCCTTATACGCCATTGTGGTCCGCCATTTTGTTGCCCCTAAAAGCGAAGGCAGCAATGCAAATGGGGAAGTTTACCAGCAATGTGTTATGCATGTGTTGGAGCATAATAATAATAATAATAATAATAATAATAATAATAATAATTGTATTATTCATATGCCACCTATCTGACTGGGTTGCCCCAGCCATTCTGAATGGATCCCAACAGAATATTAAAAACATGC
Organism: Podarcis gaigeae; assembly: GCF_964106915.1. Taxonomy (NCBI): domain Eukaryota; kingdom Metazoa; phylum Chordata; class Lepidosauria; order Squamata; family Lacertidae; genus Podarcis; species Podarcis gaigeae. The sequence continues at coordinate 74,866,297 of NC_139682.1, read as the reverse complement.
TGAAACATCAAACATTAAAAACTTCCCTAAACAGGGCTGCCTTCAGATGGATTATTGTTTGTCTAAACAACACAAGGCAAGTCCTTCAAAACATTCCTGCTACTTCACTGCACTCTTGAAAAAATAGACAAAAGCGCTCCCAAATGGGGAATGGGAAGAGCCATTTTGGTTCAGAGCTATTAAAGATGTTTTGTGGTGAATATTGATATTCACATAAGAATGCTGGCAATTCCAGATAATTTCAGCTGCAGCTCTCCAGTGCTTCAGGCAAAGGTCTTTCCTACTGCATGAAATCCTTTTAACTGGAGATGTCCCAAGATTGAACATAGAACCTTCTGCACACAAAGCATGGGCTCATCAAATGCCAATATTTCCTCAGTTTCTGTACACACACAAGTGAATATTAAGAACCACATTTCTGCGACTGTCATCATTCACTGGTCTTATCTTTAGGTTTTCAGACATTCGTGACATCTGTCTCGGATTGGTAACATTTGTGTGACATATTATAAATGTTAATATGTCACCTAATTGTGGATATTCTCTGTAACATGTCCATGCCTGTATCTGCCCTACATTTTTAGCCTCTTTGGGGTGTTTGCTGCAGTCAAGAAATGCCTGTAAAATAACTGGCACCTCTTATGACTGCCAAAATAAGTATAAGTATAGTGATAGCTGATAATACTTTAGTTAAGACACTAGCCACCCCTTTCTTAAAAGCTGGTAATTTGCAGACATGGCCTAGGGTCACATGGGGCTGTTGAAGCAGGGGAAGTCTTAAAACTGCAGTTGCCGACAGAAGCTCTGCTTTATGCCAGTTCTCCATCTGGCCAAATCATTACAATGAGGATTTGGTGGGCCAAAATAGAGGTGATAAGCAAAATCTGAAAGAAATATGGCAAGAGCTTCCCAGAGTACCCTGGGAAGAAAAACTGGTTGTTACACCACTCTGGGAATTGTAGCTTTGTAAGGGGAATAGGAGTCTCCAAAGAACTCTCATCATCCTGAACAATCTACAGTTCCCAGTATTCTTGGGTGAAAACCATAACCACTAAAGTAGTACAGTGGTACCTCGGGTTAAGTACTTTATTCGTTCCGGAGGTCCGTACTTAACCTGGAACTGTTCTTAACCTGAAGCACCACTTTAGCTAATGGGGCCTCCTGCTTCTGCCGCGCCGCCGGAGCATGATTTCTGTTCTCATCCTGAAGCAAAGTTCTTAACCCGAGGTATTATTTCTGGGTTAGCGGAGTCTGTAACCTGAAGCGTATGTAAACTGAATCGTATGTAACCCGAGGTACCACTGTACAATAAAGTTTTGAACATATAGTGCAGATGGGGCCCAAGAAGCAGAACCAACAAGGGCTTCCCAGCTCCATCGCCCAGCCCAGCTCAACACACTGTGGGCATCAAAGAAAGTCACTGAGGGCCCAACTAGACATGACCTATAAAAAACAACAACCCTTAAATAGATGAAGAGGGAGCAGCAACTTTGGGGCCATGACATGGGGGGTGGAGCAGGGAGAAGCACCTGCTTAGAATGAGACACACACTGCCTTCGTGGCACCAATGGAAGCTTCCCTCCTATTGTGAATGGCAGACACATGGGGTCTGAATCAGATAGGTGCTGAAGCAGGGGCAAAGGATTTAAGCTTCCCCACGCTTCCCCAATGGCACAGTCTTGATTTAGATCTGCTGCTGCACACACCGTGTATTTATTTACTTATAAACCATCTATCATCCCACCTCTCTAGCTGTAGATATTCTCAAATAATCCCCAGGGCCCCAGAAGCATATGGCGGCTCAAAGTTCCCATTTGACAGCATGATGCCCTCTGCTGAGGCCTACCCAGGAGGAGGAAGCAAGAGCCAACATTTGTTCCTGATCAGGACCTTACTGATGCTTCACAGAGCCAGCTGTTGCAGATAAGAGAAGAATCTAAGCCATGCAGTGGCCACGATGGAAATGGGATACCCTTTCAAATCAGTACTGCCTATCCACACCAGTCCTTTGATTCCTTCTGTGTCTTGTAGCTGATGGAATTACACAGTCTATGCGGAGTTCCATTACACAGAGCCTAGGACTTGCTGATCAGAAGGTCGGCGGTTCGAATCCCTGCAACGAGGTGAGCTCCCGTTGCTCAATCCCTGCTCCTGCCAACCTAGCAGATTGAAAGCACGTCAAAGTGCAAGTAGATAAATAGGCACCACTCCTGCGGGAGGGTAAACGGCGTTTCCGTTCGCTGCTCTGGTTCGCCAGAAGTGGCTTAGTCCTGCAGGCCACATGACCCGGAAGCTGTACTCCAGCTCCCTCGGCCAATAAAGCGAGATGAGCTCCGCAACCCCAGAGTTGGCCACGACTGGACCTAATGGTCAGGAGTCCCTTTACCTTTACCTATGCAGAGTTCCAGGCTCCAGCAGCCATGTTTTTGTTTGACTGCTACAGGAGCATACATAATTGTGTGCAGATGTCCACTATTGCACACCACACTGGTGCTGTTAGACATCACCAGTGCACAGTTTGCTGTCACACTACCTTTCAAGTTGCACAGGGCTGAATAGTTCCCTGTAACAGACACAACTTGAGTGACACAGGACTGGCAGGGCCATGGGATTGGGTGATCTTTACCAAGATACGTGTGAAGTATTTTACAGTATTCTACAGGAAACTGCAGTTACCTGCTCTCTGTTAAATTTGCCCATTCTTGGTTTTAAATTTTATATTTTTAAAATCACCCAGGGCTTTTATACCATCTTCTACAGAGTGTTTATTAGTTTCCTTGATGTATAAATAAATCACTATATATAATGCAAGTCTTCTGTTGAATAAATTATGAAAAGAAAACCCACCTGAGGAAAAAGAATTGAAGGAAATAATCACTTTTCAGAGTGACTATTTATAAACCATTCTTCTTTTCTTTTTTAAAAAGTATGTTGTCTTCATAGCCTTGAGTGTTAAAAAGTCTGAAATTTCAATAAAACATGGCATTTTGGAAGGGAGGAAAGCTCTCACTCAATCCCAAGACAACAAAGGGATTATAAATTGTCAAATCAGGTTCTTCTAGATGGCTGCTGTTTTTTGTATGGTGTGAACTGTCTGAGGAACAAACTGTTGGGCATAAAATATGAGGACAATATTTTAAGCACAGAAAAAAAGCCATAATTTCTCATCTCCATTCCCTGTTCTGAGAAAGACACATGAAATCTTCCTGACTGATTAGCAGAAGTACTTTCTCCCATCACTATTGACCCTGAAGATATTGGTATTAAGTGGCACATTGGAGCTTATAAATCTGGTGGTGCCTGCATTCTTAATGGCAAATTTTGTAAATGCGTATAATCAGTAAATTAGAGAGGAACAGGAAAGGCGAGCACACTGTAAATCTTCAGCACAGAGAAATCTATGTTTTTCTCATTCGGCTAGTACTTTTGTGGTTCTTAATAGTTACTGAAATGTGTTCTTAATATATACTGTTAATCAGGCGTCTGGAAATAGCTTGTGGATGTAAACAAGGGCTATAATTGAGGCTGTGCAACTGCAGCTAATATTCCATTCATATTTATAGACTTGCATTTTGCTTTTTTTTTTTAAAAAAAGTGTGGGGAGTACCTCTTCTGGACTGACAGTTCCATTGGGGAAAAAATCAAGCTGTTGTAGGACTATTATAAATTGAAGGGGTTGTGCAAATGATTTCTTAACATGCAAATATGGTGCCTGTTTCCTGGTACATGTCCTAGAAAATCTCTGACCCTATTCTTAATTCTGGGGAAGGTTTTGTCAATTCCTGTTCAAAATGTTCTTAGTAGGAGGGTTGCTAGACTTATCTTCTCAGATTCCCAGGTCCCTAGAAGTTAAATCTCTTGGGAAGGAGTAATAGTTTGCACCAAGAATAAGGCCTGGAAAAGACAGGTCGGAGTCTTGCCTGTTTACTCTCGAGCAACCTCACCAGCACCTGACAATAACTAAAAATATTATAGGACAATTACGCTCCTAGTAGGTTGTGGACTAGGAAATGTTCAAACTGATTTTAAGTCAATGCAAAGTAGGTTCCTTGGGAAGTAAATTAATGCAGCCTGTAGCACAGCTTTGTGAATAAGCTCACAAAACATGGTGCGTTAGTAAAAGAAAAATGCCTGGCTCACTGGGGGTTGACAGTGGAAAGACAGAACGCTCAGTCCCTTCTGGAGCAACCCACTTTGTTTGTGTATTCTGGGTGTGGAGAAGCGAGACTTCCTTCTGAGCATCTGACATGGTTTCTATGCTGGTGCAGAGGTAGGCCGGAATGTAAGGTCAGTTTCTGGGAATCACAAGTGAGGAGGGTCCTGTTGCACATTTGTGCTCTTCCCAGACCCATCCGGTTGGCAGAATGAGAGCAGAATGGACTAGGCCTGCCCCAGCAGAGCTCTTCTTTTGTTCTTGTGGACTGCTCCATCCCTCCCCACCAGCTTGCTCACCTTCCTGCAGTAGTGGATGGTGAGGTGGTGCAGGTAGTGCACCATTGCTCTCTTGGCTTCCCAACAAAGGGGGCACTGATGTTTACCAAGAGGGTTGAGGCACGAGGAGCTTGGCCTTGTGTGGTGAATGGTGGCAGGACAATCAGATTATCTCTCCTCTCCCAATAAGTGCCAGTGACCTGTTGTGTTGGGAAGCCAGGAGAGCAACAGTGCCTCACCTGTGCTGCTTGACTGGCCGCTACTGCTCTTCTGCATGGAATTCTGTGGCCTCACCTGTGCAAAATTCCTTGTAACTGATGCCTACCAGGCAGGTGCATGAATACAATGCTGATATAGCAGGTGGGGTGGGAGTGGACTACATAAATATGTCTTGTCTATGGGGGGTGATAGCAGCGTCCCTTGGTGCTAGGAAAATTGCAAGGGCACAAAAATGCTATTATTTATATATTTGAATGTTGGAGCCTGCATTTCTATAGAATGTAATAACTTTTTGGGGGGATTTCAGTGACAACTCTTGGACAACTCTCAAGCAGGCCATGGAAGAGATCTTTCTCAGAATATGCTTTGCATTCAAAATGCCCCAATTTCAAACATCAGTGTGTTCTTCTCCCAGTAAGCCACAGCAGATCAGCTAACCTTCAGTGCCCCACCAATGGCTACTGATCTAATTATGTCTCTTGTATTGATGGAAGGAGCTGTTCCACCTTCCATGCTGTTCTCAAGGACCCCCCAAGCTTGTGGACCAGATATGGGGATTGATGGGGCTTGCGGGGTAGAGAGTTGAATACTCCTCTATGGTCTAAGGAATTGGTTTTGATTGAATGTTGCAGTCTACTGCCACTGAATATAGAAGTTTCACATGCCTACAAACAATGGGTAGACCTTTTGGTTAACCTTACTTAAAAAAATAATAATCATAGCTGTTCTTGCATCAGGTAACTGTGCCACAATTTATTCACAAAACAAAAACATGTATAGTAATTGCTCTATAGCTTGGCAACTTTGTCTGCGCTGAACCAGTCCTCCACTTGACTTCCCTTCTTCCTGCTGCCTGCCTTTTCAGATTATATCTCTCATCAAATTGTGCTCCCAGGCTCATTGACTGCAGTCAATACTGTACCTAAGAACACCACAGCTTCCTGTGGCAATTAATTTCATTAGTCAATTATACTGTGTGTAGAAGTATTTCCTTTTGTCTCTCCTGAAACTGCACTGAACCTGTTTACTTGGATGATGCAGAGATGTCGTGTTTGGAAAGTTATATTTTCCCTAAGGAAAAAAGCTTCAAAGTTCAAGTCTGGGCTGAACGATGGGGGTGGAGATGCTTCTTCAGGTATAAGGAGATGCTGGGATATTTGTGGTTGATCACTGATGCCATCTTTTGAACACTGATACCTAGTCATAGAGTAAAGGTAAAAGACTCCTGGACGGTTAAGTCTAGTCAGAGAAAACTATGGGGTTGTGGTGCTCATCTAGCTTTTCACACCAAGGGAGCTGGGTGTTTGTCCACAGACAGCTTTCCGGGTCATGTGGCCAGCATGACTAAACCACTACTGGTGCACAGAGTACCTTGATGAGTGCCAGAGCACACGAAAATGCCGTTTAACTTCCTGCCACAACGGTACCTATTTATCTACTTGTACTGGTATGCTTTCAAACTGCTAGGCTGGCTGGAGCTGCAGCAAAGCAATGGGAGCTCAGGTGGAGTCAAACTGCCGACCTTCCGATCAACAAGCCCAAGAGGCTCAGTGGTTTAGACCACATCACAACTCTGGATTCTAGAACGGAAGACTATTCACACAGCTCCTGTTGGCAAACATGGTTTCTTCATTGGCTAGGGATGAAAACAAACCATGCAAGCGTACATCATGTTATAAGCCACCCTGAACATTGTGACTCTAGTAAAAGGGTGGGATATACACCAAGTGAGGTCTAGAGAGTGGCAACATGAGAATAAGCCTTTTTCTGCGGTGGCTCCCACTTCTGGAATACACTCTCCAGGGAGGTTCATCTAATGCAGGCTTCCTCAACCTCGGCCCTCCAGATGTTTTGAGACTACAGTTCCCATCATCCCTGGCCACTGGTCCTGCTAGCTAGGGATCATGGGAGCTGTAGGCCAAAAACATCTGGAGGGCCGAGGTTGAGGAAGCTTGATCTAGTGCCTTCATTATATATCTTTAGGCACCAGGCAAAAATGTTCCTCTTCAACTAGACCTTCGGCTGATTAATATTCTATAGCTTTTTTTGTAGGAGGGGACATTATTGTTCTGTTGTTCCTGCTGTAACTATTTATTTGTGCTTTTATCTCATGTGTTTATCTTGTGAACCGCCCTGAGATCTTTTGATGAAGAGTGGTATATAAATCTAATAAATGATAATAATAATTCAGTAAGCAAATAATTTTATGGTTATCTAAATCACATCGCGTGGGCAAACCTTTATTTGTGGTGGTATTTTGCAGTTGTTTTAATTTGTTCGCGACATGCGCTCATGAATGCTGGAAACAGAAACATACTCTATCTCAGACCCATAAGCGTTTTCTGTAGGAAGATGTATGAGGCCACTGACAGGAAACAACATACATAGAGTTCATTTTAAATAAATAAATAAGAAATATGGAAAATAAAGCATATTTTTTTTAGATGGCATATAATTACAGAACCGTCTAGGATTTCACATATGTGAACCTGTTACTTTTGTTTTTGTTAGCTGTCATTAAAACGCTCACCAGAGTGTGTACACCGTCCATTTTAACTAGATCTTGAACATTACTAATTTAAACCTCCTGCATTTGCATGCTACTCCTCAGCTGCACTGCTTTCAAGCCTCTCTCTGTTTTGTTCTCCTGTCAAGAATTCAGCCGTGGTGTCTTCTTCGCTCTGCTATTTCTGCATTACAGCCTGAAGGACAGATCTGTTTTGTATGCTCAGGAACTAGGCCTGCCTTGCACTTATCACATCTATTTTATATTCTACATTGGTTAATTTTTTATTTCCCTGGCACCTGGGCAAGGAATAGTCAACACCATTAACAATACATTGTGTTACAATAAATATTTTATTGGACATATATCCATGTATAATCTGCAAAATTACAAAGTAGGTTTTTTTGGAAGGCTGTTGGGATCCAACTAGAATTTATATTATCTAGCAAATGTACATATTCATAATATGCCAGTGTGTTGTTGGCAACCAGCCCTCTTCCTTACATAACAGCTTTGCAGCATTTCTCTGGGTGACAGCAAGGATGAAGTCTCCTTTTCTGCAAAAACCTGAGAAATAATAGAAAGACTCAGCCTTGATCAATCGAAGGCCCTCCATGTGACGTCACAAGTTGAAGAGGGAATGCAGCAGCTAAGATATCTAGCAATGGCTTTGTTCCAAGGGTTTTCTGGGCTACGTATAAGCATCTAATTCCTCATAAGGCCCCTTTCCAGCTTTTGCCTGGCTGCAAGCATGAAAGCTTCATATATCTCCAGCTAGTCACAAGCCACTGGGAGCCACAAGTTTAGTAACAGCGGTTTGTACTTGAGACATCAAAGGAGCGCGATTGGGTCATCTGAGTGCTTAGTGGCTTGTTGTCTGTGCTGTGAATACACAACTGCTTGCTGCTGAGTCTCCTGTTGGAGATGCAAAAGCTTGCCCTTGGATTTCTGTGGATGTTTCCATCTTCCCATGCACCAGCGTTATATGCTATGGGCACTTAATCTGCAAAAATCTGCGTGCTGATTCTGCAATGCAAACCTGAAAATTCACAAGGGAGCAATCCCACCGTACATTTACGGGCTGGGGGAGATCATCTGCTGTTTTGCTGCGGACAGTGCAGGAGGCACTGGGGGCAGCCTTTTCTTTGTAAACCAGTGCCAGGACTTGTGTGGAGTTGTGCTATTTCTCTTAGCATGTCAGAGAAACAGAGAGGCTTCAGATGGGATGCATCCGCTCCTGCCAATGATACAACCCATTTTCCCCTGCTTCGATAGTGAAACAGGAAACATATATACCACTTAAAGCTTTCCAATGGCATGCCTGTTGACTTCTACAACTGTAAGTGTTGTTTTGATGGTGGAGACGCGGGTGGTGCTGTGGTCTAAACCACTGAGCCTTGCTGATCGGAAGGTCTGCGGTTTGAATCCCCGCAACTGGGTCAGCTCCCGTTGCTCTGTCCTAGCTTCTGCCAACCTAGCAGTTTGAAAGCATACCAGTGCAAGTAGATAAATAGGTACCACTCCGGTGGGAAGGTGGACGGTGTTTCCATGCACTCTGGCACTAGTTACAGTGTTCTGCCAGAAAAGCGAGATGAGCACCACACCTCATAGTCGCCTTTGACTGTACTTAACCATCAAGGCGTCCTTTACCTTTTTAAACTTTTTTTTTAATGGCAAACTCCATCTTCTCTGGTGGTGTAGCATTTATTCAGCATTCTTAGGCCTCTCACCCAGCTTAATGGTAAGCATAAGACTTCCCCCTAATTTGCATCATGATCACTTTCCAAATAGATAAGCTTCTCTCTAAACAGTATAGAGCAAACTGGAATCATTGCCACAAGAAGAATGCAAAGTAGACTAAATTGCACTGTTTTCTTTCAAAACCTTACTAGAATAACACCCAAACACCTGCCATGTTAGGATATTTTTAGCACTATTTTTTTTATTGATTTGACAAAATTTATATAACATTTGATTATAAAACACTACTGCAAAAATATAAAACAAAACATAAAAATTCTCAGCAAAAATAAAAATAAAAAACCAAAAGCATTCAAAGGATGCTGAGAATCAACAACAGCTAAAAAAGAGATAAACACATGTAACTTTCCCATGTCTGGATAAAAAAGGTAAAGGTACCCCTGCCCGTACAGGCCAGTCTTGACAGACTCTGGGGTTGTGCGCCCATCTCACTTAAGAGGCCAGGGGCCAGCGCTGTCCGGAGACACCTCCGGGTCACGTGGCCAGCGTGACAAGCTGCATCTGGCGAGCCAGCGTAGCACACGGAAACGCCGTTTACCTTCCCGCCAGTAAGCGGTCCCTATTTATCTACTTGCACCTGGGGGTGCTTTCGAACTGCTAGGTTGGCAGGTGCTGGGACCGAGCAACGGAAGCGCACCCCGCCGCGGGGATTCGAACCGCCGACCTTTCGATCGGCAAGCCCTAGACGCTGAGGCTTTAACCCACAGTGCCACCCGCGTCCCCTGTCTGGATAGACTAGCCTAAACAAAGATGTTTTAAGCAGGTGCCACAAAGAGTGCAGTGAAGATGCCTGCCTGACGTCAAGAGCCAGAGAGTTCCAAGGTGTAACAGCTGTCATACTAAAATACTGATTTCTTACGAGTGTAGGACAGCTATTATGCGGCACTGCAACAGTCCCAGTTCTGCTGGTCAGAGGGACATCTATGGGGATGTATCCCATTCATTTCTACTCAGGAGTTCAATGGGACTTACTCCCAGGTAAGTATGTATAGGATTGTGGTTTCATAAGTGGATATGCAGTTTTTATATCTGGAGTAGAAAGCTAAAGATATCTCCATATTTCCAGCATCTCCACTTCTATTGCAGATAGGCACTTCCATGCTGTACTGTAGTGGCTTGACAGATTTGGCTGCAACTGATCAGTAATGAGAGAGAAATAAAAGGTCTCCGTCATATATGCACTGTTGGCTGAGTTATAGACTGTATATATATGATATTTCTTATTTTATATATGCAGTTTAATACAGCTGTAGATAAGTGTTACATTTCAAGTTGCCTGCATAGTACATTATATTTCATGGCTCCTCCTATTGGACTCTGCCACCTAACTGCCCTCTATGAGACAGTTTAATCACACACTATAAAAGGAATATAAATGTCTTCATAATATAGATTTAAGTTGATCAACTACATTTCCTTTTTTTCTTTCTATGCCATTTGGGCTGGAGGAAGGAAGGAAGGAAGGAAGGAAGGAAGGAAGGAAGGAAGGAAGGAAGGAAGGAAGGAAAGAGAGAGAGAGAGAGAGAGAGAGAGAGAGAGAGATGTTCAGTTTGTGAAGGCACCCTTTGCTGTCTTTAGTGACACTTCATCCAAGTGCCAATATTGTAATCTAGAGAGTTTGGCATGCATCTTTTCACTGAGATGCTTTAGACAGATCTTCACACACACACACACACCATACAGCTGTGTTTTCTTAACTATGCCATGGGGCATGTTCTGAGCTTTGCTTCCTGTAATAGAAGAGTCAACATTTGTAATCAGCGAACAAAAAAGAAATCTTTCAACAGCCCAAGCCCTCCATAGAACTGTAGAGTCTTAAGGTACGATCCAGTGCACCAGGGGAGCCAACTTGAATAAAATATGGGGGGGGCAGGTGAGCCCCACCCTGCATAACTGGTCACTTGATGATGCAGTGCACATGTTCATCAACTTTGGGGGCCCTGGCTCCCTTAAATATTTTAGGGGGAGGCGAATGGACCTCAGCCCCTAGATGTTGGCTCCTATGTTGGTGCACACTTATCTGAGAGTAAGCTGAATTACAGTCCAAACCGTCCTACTCAAAAGAAAGTTATGTTTAACCCAGTGGGGCTTTTTCTCAGGGAAGTGGGGTTAGGATTGTAGCATTGCTTCTGAGTAAAGATGCACCGTTAAGCACAAACAGGAAGTGAAGTAACAGGAAGCTTCATTTGAAAACTGGTGCTTCAAGTTTGGCAGTGCTTTCAGAATGGGTTCAGTTCTTCCAGTCCTTGTTCACCATCACTTCAGGTCCTAAATAACTCTCTTTCTGCCCCAGGAAAAATGACTTTGGCAATCCCACTTGCTATTGAACCCAATGTCTTTTGACTATACACAATTTTGGCTTTAGGTGTTATCCCTGGAATGTAACCCCCACATAAATTGTGGGCTCAGCTGTATTTCATCAGTGAATAATGGCACCATGCTAAGGATGGCCATTATTGAGGAACTGGAAGAACCAAAACCAACCCATTCCTAAATGGTAGTGATGTTTTACCTAGAAATATACATGCAACATGAAGTTAACTAATTGGATAGAAAAGAATAAAAGTCGATTTAGTTCTTACTTGACCCTGAATGTTGAAGCTACCTTTCAAAGCTTGTTCTGGATGTAGGTTTTAAGACCTGGAGGTATAATAATAATAATAATAATAATAATAATAATAATAATGTATCAAACATCAATTGTAGATGGTTAAAGTAAGCTTGAAATTAGGTCAGATTCCTGATGGTGGTTCATTGGGCAACCCAGGTTATTTTTAGTTTAGACCTGCCTACTAGGTAGAGACTTTGGATGTGAGTGTAATGGGCTGGATCCATAGATAGGTGAAATGAGCTCATGCAAATAAGCTTTCTTGGCTCCTCTGCCTCTAGAACTACCAGTGACTTCTCAATAGCTGATCTTGAGCAATAACAACAACAACAATTCATTGTTTGTACCCCATCCATCTGACTGGGTTGCCCCAGCCACTCTGAGCGGCTTCCAGCATATATAAGGGTTTCTAGACAAGAGTTTTTCTAGAACGCCATGTGATGGAGAAAGAGAGAGACACCAAGATGGGGAAAATCGGGAGAAACTGGCCTTTCCCAAATCTCTGAATTCCGAGCCTGTGTTCTTACCAGAGACAGGGAGTTTTAGTGAATTTCTGTGTATTCGGGCAGCCAGCTGCCTCTGCCACATTCTCTAGGAAGGAGATTGTGCTTCAGCTGCATCAACGGCAAATTCCTCCTTGTGCTGTTCTCCTTTAAAACCGTTTTCAGCTGCCAAACGCCATTCCCTTTTCAATAATGCCAATTAAAGGCGCTTATGTGAAATGCACTCCTCAAATGCCAAAGCCCAAATATTTTTGCACTATAGTGAAAAGATGTTGCTTCCTCCCTCTTCCTCCTTTGCAAATGTTGTTTAAACACAGCAGCTCCACCCTAAACAGCCCCCCTCCTACAAAGCCTGCTCCTATCCGCCACCAACGCCGTGCCTCCTGTTCAAACAAAACTCTCGTGTTTTCCCTTTGGTCCTCCAAATGCTACCTCCAGAATTTTTCAAACATTGCAGTGCATTCAGAGCCACAGCAGATGGTGCTTTTTGATGATGTCTTTCTACATGAAGCAACGTTTTGTAGTATATGCTGCATTATCCCCAAAAAGGAGGGGGGAAATCAAACATGTAATTATGCAAATATGTATGCCTTTATAATAATCAAGTTTTATTGTAAATGGTTGATGCACATGAATTTGATCCTGTAGTGCTGCTTTAAGTGCAGTTTAAGTGGCTTTTCAGTGTACCCAGAGGCAACACAAATGCATCTCTGGAATATTAATAAAATCCTGAATCTTTGAGACACCAACTGGTGTTGCATTGCTCATACTGAAACTAAATGCTAATCCTTTCCTTTATTTAAATAGATCCCCTTTGTTATTTAAAACACTGATATCAGTATGGTATGAAGAGCCATTTTATTTCAAATTGTATTGTAATGTAGTGGCTAAAATAATGCCTAATCATACTACATTCAATTTTTACAATGTAATTTTGATGAGGCATGAATCCAATCATTTTGCAGCTATGAATATAATGTTATATTTTAACCAGTCCATTTCCCCCCTTAATTCTATAAATTTATGTAGCAAATGTCCTCTTCAAGATTTTAGTCTCGGGTCTTGTAGTTGTGTAGCTAATTTTCGAGAGCATGCATGCCAGAGACAATGGATTGCAAAAATGGTTAAGCTGAACACTTGTCGTGGGATTCTTTCCCTGTCTCATTTTTTTAAACACACACACACACACACACACACACACTTCTACAGTGGTTGAATCTTATTGCACAGAACTGTGTTTTTATTTTTAAACAAAGCCAGTTATCGTTTTATGTCTCAATACACATACACAGGCAGATGCTCTGTTGTTTCTGGAAATAACAGGGGATGCCACAGCCTTAGTGCCAATGTTAAAGTTACAGTGCAGTGCTGTGCACAATGACTCAGTGATGGCTTGTGTGTACGTGCTGTGTACGTCCTCCTGGTGGCAGTGATGCTGTTCTCATTGGGATGGAGAAAGGAAAGGGTGGTGGTGAGGTCAGAGGATCTCTACAACAGCAGCTACCCTGCCGGTGTGAAGGCACCAGCATGAATGCCACTGCTGACCCAGAGATCCACAGAGCTCGCTGCTGCTGCCTTGCACCATCTCATCCCTAGCCCAACAAGTAAGATAGAGCCACCACCAGGAGCAGTGGTAAAAATTTTCATAGGGGAACAGTTACGGCCAGAGGCACCAGCTTGTGAGGGCAATTGTGGGGCTCGTGAACATTGCACCTCCCTTCCTAAGCCAGGCATAAGCTCTCCAGTATTAGGGAAGGAGACACCAGGCCTGGAGCCCTTCTGCCTCTTCCCAAAGCCAGATGGGCTTTTGGAAGGTGGTGGTAGGGCTCTTGGACCCTGTAGGAAACTAGCCCAGTTCCCCTAGTCCACTGACTGCACATCACTGACCAGGAACACCCCACTGCCTCAGCATCCCTCACTTGTGAGTCTGGGAACGGCTCTCAGGTATAGAAATCAGTGAGAATGAATTTGGAATGTTACATTGGAAGTGTTTCACCCAAAGCGGGTGTGATATTAATTCTGTGAATGCAATTAATGCACGTCTTTTGGGAATGGATGGCTGAGTTACCCTTGTGAATGCAAACAGGAACTTTGGAGAGGTAATTTTTGTCAAGACCATGGCAGGGAGACAAAGTGTTAATCTCCCCTTTCCCTGCTCTCCACACTGCTGAGGCTGCTGTTTGCACAACACAGACATGCACATGAATTTCATTTGATCGATTTCTTGCCACATCTAATTTGGCCCTTAGTGGATGCCCGATTCAATACTTGGGGAATTTTCATTATTCTACTCAGAAGGAAATGTCTGGAATTTGTTGTCCAAGTGAGGAGGTAGGCAAGGCGGTACCCTTCAAATGTTTTAGGGCTCTAACTTTGATCAGTGCCAGACAACATGACCAGTGGTCAGGGATTATGGGAGTTACGGTCCAAAAACAACTGGAAGGCAAAATGTCGGCTGTCTCTGGCTACAGCTAGAAAAATAGTATGAATTTGCCAGAGCTGGAGTCAGCTGTTCAGAAGACAGACCTGCACAGAATGCAGGAAGAGTGTAAAATCTTAGCTACCAGGGCCAAACATTTAAGTGCCTGGGCTAACCCTATTTTCAAAGCCCTGGATCTGTCACTTGCAGCAAACAGGTTTGTTCCACTGAAACCCTAGCTGATTTTCATGGGATCACAATGGTTGTATCTGAGCAACATTCATCTGCCTCTAGAGCAGCCTTTCTTCACCTTGGATCCCCAGATGTTATTGGACTACAACTCCCATCAGCTTTGACCTACGGTGCTGCTAGTTAGGGACCAGTGGGAATCCGTCTGAGAGCCAGTGTGGTGTAAGCAACAACGTTGGAAATACACGAGTGTGTGTGTTTTTAAAGCAGTGGTTTCTTCTGGCAGCAAACTGCTGCTAATGATGGGCTCAGAAGACAAACTGGCTGTTTGACTCACCCCCAAAAGCACACAAAGAAACGAACCAAGTATTTGAAGTCCAGCAAATGAATATAATAGCAGTGCAATCTACTGCCAAGGCCTGGATTTCAATAGCAGAGCAGATGATATGACTATATACTTTACTGATATTCTCTCCTAAGGGTTTGTTCTGTGTCAGGAAAAGGCCGCAGTTGCATTTCACTGGCTCTCCGTAGAGTGAACAAGCTTTAATTAGCATCTGATAGTTTTCTATTGTAATATCACATTTGTAAAAAACAAAGAGATCTAACCATAGTCTCATAAATGACAGTTTTAATTGCATCAGTGATGGGCCTCAGGTTTTCAAGCTCCACATTTCCACCATCCCACCCCGCTTTGAAGCTTGCTGTAAACTCTTCATATGTTTTTTTTAATCAGACAAAATATCGTTAAACATGGAGATGCAACACACATCCCCTGACTGTGTATGGTATTTCATAAAACACCTGCATTTTCATATCACAGTGCTCTGTAGATGAAAACATCTGATTAGAGATGTGTCTCTAGCAATTTACGACTGATACGTGTGCTACACAAAGAGGATAAATATCTGAGGCAAAAGAGAATTGTCATTTCATTCCCCCCCACACACTTTGAATTGTGTATAGATCACTGTAGCTTTGTAGGACTTTAGATTGTTTTTCTCTAGTTCCGTTTACGTCCAGTCTGATGAGTCATCATGAAATTTCCACCCATTTCAATGTTCTCAACCCTTTGGGCTTAGATTGTTTTCAAAGAATAAGACTGGGCCTATTTATTAAGCTCATTAGGATATATTTGCATGGCATGGAGGGAGAGATGGGCTTGGTAGCAATATAGTTCTGATCTAGGTCCAAACATTGGAGGGAGCTTGGGCTCAGCTTGTAATGGGCAAGGATACAGTATTCTGAACTGGAAGGGTTTTCCTGCAGCTGAAAAGGGAGCCAATCTTCCCTTATCGTGTGTTGACATACTAAGCACCATGACTTCATTAGTAGAGAAATGCATACCCTCCAACACTCGAGCCCTCCTTCTCTGATGACGTCCTATTCCATAATAACAATAATATTATTATTTATACCCCACTCATCTGACTGGGTTGCCCCAGCCACTGTGGGTGGCTTCCAACATATACATATATAAAAACATAAGAAAACACTAAACATTTAAAAACCTCCCAATCCAAGGCGGCCTTCAGATGTCTTCTAAAGGTTGTACTTATCTCATTGGCTGCATAACTCCATACATCTCCTTGACGAAAATAGGGCCGTCGTACCATGCCTTCCAACATTTCTCCAATAAAAACAGGGGCAGCCTAAAGAAAAGCAGGATATTCCGGGATCAAATCAGAAACCGGAACAGTTTCTTTAAATGTGGAACTGTCTGTGGAAAATATGAGGGTCTGGAAATGGTTTGGGGCACATGGTAACATATTATTTCTTTAACAGAGCCCTCCTTTAAGCTTCTTCTACCTGAGGAAGAGGACTACTGGCAGTCGCTGTGCAGGTCTCCTTCACATCTTTTCTGAGCTCAGAAGGTAGCTATTTTTTTGACAGGCTGCAGAATATGGTTCGATCTATGGGCCCACATACCCATCAATCTGTCCTTCGTAGAAATACACAGCAGTTTTATAGCTGGCGTGAAGAACTTGCTCACCTTAGGGTGTTGAAATAAGTCCAGAGTGCCAATCATATGTGAAATAATTAAATTGTTGTAGCCTTAATTGTAAGTGAATGTTGTCTTTAATTGTGCTTTAATAATGCCATGCCCTTTTATAACCCAAATTAATGTATCTGTCTGGTTTTTGAAGTACATGTCAGTTTAATTAAACTATTAATGGTAGACAGATTTTTAAGTACTTTATATTCTTCATTAAATTGTATCTGTTCTACAAGCGTAAACAAGAAAATAGACTCAGTTAGGAGCAGATTCATGTTCTGCCTGATAAATCATTCATCATCGGAGAAGATGATGAGGCGTGCTTGTTTTTCTTCATGCTGCCAATGATAAACAAATCCACTTTTATACTCTAATATTCATTGGGTTCATTGAAAAATAAACAAGCCTGCTCTTTCTTTCTTTCTTTCTTTCTTTTTAATATTAGCAGCTAGCCTCAGAGCTGTTACTTGTGTTTATGAAAAGTCAGAAAGCAGAAAACAATATCTGTGGGGTTGTTCACTTCACTGCCCCTTCTGTTTTGGGGGGTGGTTGTGGTGATGGAAGAGAATGGAAGCAAATGCTTGTTAGTGGAATATTTCCATTCCAGTTGTAATAGGATGTGGGCGTGCCCCTCTTCTTTGCAGCATTGCCTAATTGCTACAGGGATCTCTCTGAAAGCATTATTTGATTTTCCAGAAATGATGGTTTTTCTAAAGCAAACACCAAATAAAACGTCTCAGCCTCAGTTGGCGCCAGTTCAAGGGAAGTAATCAATAATTATTCTTTGAAGATTAAAGAGGAGGTTGGTGTGTGATGAGTTCCTTCCCTTTTCAGTGATGAGGTGTGTAAATCATTACAGGGATTTTAATTGGCTAATTCTAAGAAGCTGGGAAAACACCATGGCTATTCTTCCCTAACAAGAGGAATGGTTTTGTTTGCCGCGTTCTTGTACACATGTGATATCGTCAAAACTGTGGCTTGTTCCCATAGATGCAACTTTGTTCTTCTTTTGTATGGCAGATCAGTCAACAGCCATGCAAGTGATCTCGTTCACTATTATGTTGGTAATGAAAACCTCGTGTGATGTGGCAACTGTAGCATAACATTTGGTCACAAAGCTGGTGTTAACAAGCAGAACTGGCACTCTGGTAATTAGATTGATTCCTGGTTTTCTTTAGCAGATTGTCAATAAATGTGGTAAACAACCATTGGGCTTCTTTTTTGGGACTATTTCATCATACGCCGGGCAACTGTGCCGCTGTATTGTACTCTCATTTTTTTGTTTTGTTTTTTAATTGCAGACCATGACAAAAGGGGAAGAAGACATGCCTCTTTCCTTGATGAAAACAAAATCACAGGCTGTAATAGATGCTATACATCCTTTGTGCAATGATCACCCAATTAACCTAAGCATTTGTCTGCTAGGAAGGTGATTTATTTCCCAGTTGCACTTTGCAGGTAGACAGTAAGCCACTAGTCATCAGGTTAAAAACTCCGACATTCTCTACTTCCTGACAGGAGCACCGAGAGAAATGGGTTTCACAGCCTCTTCTTCATACACCTCTAGAAGCACCATTGTGCAAATGCAATTAGCTCTATTTTTATCTGTGCTCTGCCTGGAGATTCTGCCTGGAGATATATGTACTAAGGAGCAAGAATGTTAACACACGCAGGCACACTCTTAGTTTCTTTCCATAACCAAACTGGTCTTGCTGGTTCAAATGGAAATCCTCGCTGATACAGACCTAATATAAGAATGTAGGAAGGCCTGCTGTAGTCAGCCAAATATCTATTGAATCAATTATTCTGTTACCAACAGTGGTCATTCAGATGCCCATGAGAAGCTCAAAAACAAGACAGGGACAAATGAGTGATCTCCTGTGCTTTCTCTACACCATCTGGTATTCAGAATTATAGTGGAATTATGTACATGACTCCTTAGCAGACGCAGCTAGTTTCATTAATGCACCTTATGATGTACGTATTGACCCTTGAAAAGGTTTTGGGGGAGCTACCAGCCCTTATGGGACTTGAGTGGCACTGTAGGTTAAACCACAGAGCCTAGGACTTGCTGATCAGAAGGATGGCGGTTCGAATCCCCGCGATGGGGTGAGCTCCCGTTGCTCGGTCCATGCTCCTGCCAACCTAGCAGTTCGAAAGCATGTCAAAGTGCAAGTAGATAAATAGGTACCGCTCCGGTGGGAAGGTAAATTGCGTTTCCGTGCGCTGCTCTGGTTCACCAGAAGCGGCTTAGTCATGCTGGCCACATGACCCGGAAGCGGTACGCTGGCTCCCTCGGCCAATAAAGCAAGATGAGCACCGCAACCCCAGAGTCGGTCACAACTGGACCTAACGGTCAGGGGTCCCTTTACCTTTACCTTACCAGCCCTTAGTGTGGTGTAGTGGTTAAGAGCGGTAGTCTCGTAATCTGGGGAACTGGGTTCGCGTCTCCGCTCCTCCACATGCAGCTGCTGGGTGACCTTGGGCCCGTCACGCTTCTTTGAAGTCTCTCAGCCCCACTCACCTCACAGAGTGTTTGTTGTGGGGGAGGATGGGAAAGGAGAATGTTAGCCATTTTGAGACTCCTTAAAGGGAGTGAAAGGCGGGATATCAAATCCAAACTCTTCTTCTTCTTATATACTTAAGCAGTTAGTTAAAAGACTGGCAGCCTTTTAAAAAAATGCGGAACCTTTTCTATGATGCTTCGATGATGATGATGCTGATGATGCTGATAATGATGCTGATAATGATGATGATGATGATGATAATAATAATAATAATAATAATAATAATAATAATAATAATAATAATTTATTTATACCCCGCCTATCTGGCTGGGCTTCTCCATCCACTCTGGGCAGCTCCCAACAGAATATAAAAAAATACAATAAAACATCAAACCGTAAGAACTTCCCTAAACAGGGCTGCCTTCAGATGTCTTCTGAAAGTCAGATAGCTGTTTATTTCCTTGACATCTTATTGGAGGGTGTTCCACAGGGCAGGCGCCACTACTGAGAAGCCCCTCTGCCTGGTTCCCTGTAACCTCACTTCTTGCAATGAGGGAACCGCCAGAATGACCTTAGAGCAGGACCTCAGGGAACGCTCCTTCGGGGAACCCTAATTATGAAGGACACCTTTGGAATCTTGATAAATAATTATGAGAAAGTGCTGTGGGTGCCAGTCACAAAATGGCTGCCATGGTTGGGTGGCCTAACACAAAACAACTGCTGCATCTAAAAGAGCAGAAACGGAGGTGAGACCAGACAATGGCGCAGGCATGTTCCTCCCTCCCATCAATGAGGAAAAGGCACCTATCTACATCAGGCACCACAGCATTTGCTGGCAGAGATACCTTCTTTGTGGTTCTCCTCTGTTCAGAATGGATGGGTATCCAATCTTGGCATCCGGTGAAATGTTTGCATGTTAAAAGGTGTGTGTTTGGTGTAAGATAGGCTGTGCCAATGCAAACAGCAACCGAGCAGGGAGAGGAATCAGTCTCTCATTCATTGTGGAT
The DNA here is from genome assembly GCF_964106915.1 of Podarcis gaigeae. NCBI lineage: Eukaryota > Metazoa > Chordata > Lepidosauria > Squamata > Lacertidae > Podarcis > Podarcis gaigeae. The sequence goes on along the minus strand of NC_139682.1, from coordinate 74,846,151 downwards.
TTTTGTGGGAATAGTTACGAAGACCCTTTGTGGGCGCCATAAGAGGATATGGTGGGCACACTGACATTGGCTGGTCTGCATTGGTGACCCTGGGCTAAAAATAGACCCTAATGCTGATGAAATAGATGGTTTGGCAGGCTGGCAGTGGTGAGGACTATGAGTAATGCAGCTTACAGGCATCATTAGATTTCATCTAATGGGTGGGCTTGGACTTTTCAGTGAGTATCTATCAAGGAAAATCCTATAACAGGATCCTCTGGGCAAAAACAAAGACCGGACATAGCCTTGCAAGGGAAGCTGCCAATCACTATTAATTCAGGATGAGTTCACGCATTGTTTGATCACATGATAACTGCAGCAACAATCACTTGTGAAACAACTGAAACAGATCATTCACTTTTACTAAACCTAATGATGAGGATAAAGCTAAGAGGTGAAAGGATGATCACTTCTGTTTGCATCCACTTAGAGTGATCATTACCTCAATCCTTGTTATTTGCTTAGTAGTTAAATCCCATTAAATTAAGTAGAATTGAGTTCCTGATAAGCAGACTTAGCATTTCACCTTGAGGTGGTGAAAAGGCAGCGCAATGGACAAAGGAACTTACAACACACAATAGCGTGTTAGCTAGGAAGATTTCTCAACAAACAATATTATAAAGTAACTATAAACAACAGCTCCCATCATCACTGCACCCTTGCGCTAATGTGGAACTCTAAAAATTTCTCTTTTTTGAAAAGTGGCTGGCCATGTTTGACAGGGAGCAAGCTGCCAAGGGTCATGTAAATCCCACAGATTCAGGATTTTGACTATAGTCCCTAGACACACTTGCCCATGGGAGTAAGTACTGTGTTGAACACTGTGGGAATTGCAAGTTAATATTAGACCTGGCCTTGGCTATCCAAACTGAGTCCGAATGCTCTGAAGTGCAAGCCCTATTTTTATTTATTCATTTATTTAAGTGTTTATAACCCACAATTTCATAAAAGCATACTGAAAATTATATTTAAAATTGTAATAAAATCAGCAAAAGCATCAATAAAACAAACACTAAACACTGAATGACAAAAGAGTCATTCAATTTCGAAAGCCCTGCTTAAACAAGACAATTTTCAAAAGATGTATTAAAGAAGGTGGGGTTGAATCTTTATTGGTAGGCAGTTGGTCCTTACTGAAGGCCAACTGAACCCCAGTGGCATGTGGAACCACCAGAAGTGTCCCACCAGAGGATCTGAGTGAATGAGGTAGAGCATATAGGATCAGGAGGCCTTTAGGGTACTTTGGGCCCAAAGTTGTTTAGGGCTTTGTGAATCAACACCCAGAACCTACCCCAGTGGCAAATTGGCAACCAGCATAGCGCTCTCTCTCTCTCTCTCTCTCTCTCTCTCTCTCTCTCTCTCTCTCCCTCTCGCGTATCATCTTTTTAATTGAGTTTTACATTGCACATTTAAATTCAAAATTTAAACATCATCATCATCATCATCATCATCATCATCATCATCTAGGATTCCCTGAATCCTTAGACTCCCCTCCACGGTTCCATGGTAATCATTTTCAATCTTTTCCCACTGCTTCTCTATTTTTTCTTAAATAATCCATTTTTACCGTAGTTTTTAGTACATTACAAGCGTTACTCAAATCCTGCCAAAGTTTTTACTTGTTTACAGTGTTCTCTTAAGTACATTGTGAATTTTTCCCATTCCTTCTTCAAGTTCTTTTCTTCCCGGTTTCTGATTTTCCCGGTCATTTTCGCCATTTCAGCATAGTCCATCCTCTTCATCAGCCATTCGTCTCTGGTCGGGACTTTATTCTTTCCATCTCTCGGCCAATAGTATCCGCGCTGTTGTCGTCGCATACATAAATAATGGTTTCTGCTCCTTTGGTATCTTTTCACCTAAAATTCCTAATAAAAAAAGCCTCTCCCCCCCCACAAACGTTATTTTAAACATTTTTTTCAACTCATTATATATCATCTCCCAGAATGCTTTTGTTATCTTGCACGTCCACCACATGTGGTAGAATGTGCCTTCCTTCTCTTTACATTTCCAACATACATTTGAAGCAGTTCAACCAGCACAGCTCTCTCAGCCATCAGAGTAACATGTAGCCAGGCAGCTGTTACTGTGAGCATTTTGTCTTCTGTATTCTGCAATAGTTGCAGCTGCTGGATGAGCTACAAGGAAAGCTGCACATAAAGTGTGTTATTGTGTGGAGAGTAGTGCTTATAGTGAGAACTCAGAAAGGGATACGAGATGGTGGAGGGGAGCAGGCGGAAGCAAGACTTCTTCAGCAAACCTCCACTGGGGATTCCATTCGTACAGTGGTACCTCAGGTTACATACACTTCAGGTTACATATGCTTCAGGTTACACACTCCACTAACGCAGAAATAGTGCTTCAGGTTAAGAACTTTGCTTCAGGATAAGAACAGAAATTGGGCTCCGGCGGCGTGGCAGCCGCAGGAGGCCCCATTAGCTAAAGTGGTGCTTCAGGTTAAGAACAGTTTCAGGTTAAGTACGGACCTCTGGAATGAATTAAGTACTTAACCCGAGGTACCACTGTACGCAAAAGTGCTTGAAGTTCGAAATGGGGGCTGGAACTGGCAAAAACAGTCCAGGAAGACAGCAGCTTCTATGGAGGCAGGATTCTGAATCTGTCTTTGAGACCCTGAAAACTTTTGACTCCATTAAAATATTGTTTCAGTAATGTATTTCAATGTCTGTGGATTTTTCTTTTAAAAGCTGCTGAGAGACCTTTCATCAGGTTAGGAAGCAGCAGAGGCCAGATCTCACCTGACTTGTCTGGGTATCCTGCATTCGGTAGAGCCATCCTCGACGAGGCCTCTGTCACCAATTAATTCCCTACCTCAATTTCTCCTGGAGAAGATCACGGGGAAATAAAAGCCAAGGGGCACTGCTTGTGAGCCTTCTTTCAACTTTCTCCCAGCAGCAAACTGCTTAGCTGTGATGTGCGTGAAAGGCCTCTGACATAACTCCCTAAGACATTCAGAGCTGAGTCAACCTTTCAGCATCTACCGTGCATTGCTTTCGCCATTCAGCATGAGCAGAGGGAAAAGGCAAGGGGATTGAGAATGAGCTCAGAACAAAAGTAGAAAGGGAATAGAGCTACCGTATTTTTCTGTGTATTGGACGCCCCCTATTTTTGGGGACCCCAAATTAAGAAAATGAGGGGAAATTGCCCTGACTTCTTGAAATTTTGAGGTGGAGGATTGCCCAGAGGCTAACAGCCCCACGCATCTAACAGGCTGCCTATCAACTGCTCCCTCACCGGCAATCGCTGAGCTTTTTGGGGGGTGGGCAGAATTGAGCTTTTTTTGGGGGGGGGAAGAGGTAAAGCTTTTTTCCAATTACTTTTAGCACTTTTCGCCTTTCCCACGGAGCCTCTGTACATTATTCTGTTTTCCTCCTCCTACTCTGCCCGCCCTACAGCTGGGAGGGAGGCTGTAGGCAGTCCATTTTTGCCGTGAGGCTCCATTTGTGCACAGGTAGTGCAATGTTACACAGGAGGAGCATGGCAATTGAAGTAATATCCCCCTTCTGCGCCTATACACAGAGCTGGCAGACCTATGCGGCAGGGTGAAGCAGCTGCCTCAGGCAGTGGAAATGCAATAGGCAGCACTCTGTATGCCCCACCACTTCTGCCGCTGTTGCAATGTCTCCCCATTCACCACGTTCGGCAAAGTTCGAAGAGTGTTTTGGTGCATCGCATTGCTATTCATTTTCACCACCCCTGGAAGACGAGCAGTGATGTCTTCCATTTGTAGGGATATGTGTGTGTGTGTTTGTGTGACTTTTATTTTTTTATTTGTATACCACAATTCTAAGTGGTATATGATGGAAATGTATAAAGGATACAGCAAGGATACAAGCATAAAAAAGAGTAAAATTTAACTATTAAAGTAGAAAAGTCACCTAAAGGGCCTGCTAAAATAATTAAAAGAGCATTCTTCACCATACCAAGCAATGGACGTTCAACAGGAGGCGACCTATCTGATCTCAGCCAGGAGGGGCTTCCACAGAATTGGACCCACAGTGCTCACTGCACCGCTCCGGGTGGATGCAAGTTGTGTGTCTGAGCCATGGTGGACCAAATGGCTCCCCCAAAATACCTCAGGCAGAAATAAAAGCTATCAGGTGGTCCTTACACGATTGTAGACTTAAGAACCAGACCCATTAACCCATCAACCAGAACTTTGAACTTGGGCCAGTAACATGCAGGCAGCCAGTGCAAACTTTTAAACACTGGAGTTGGTGATCGTCTGTCCCTGCCCACAGCTTAGGCATAGCGTAGTGGAAACATTCACATGTTTAGATCCCCATCAGCAGACTGAAATGATACGGTCTGGCAACAAATATTATTTATTATTAAATTCTTAATAAATAACTATCAAGATGACATGGTGTGTTTTGTAGAGGTGAGAGTTTAAATTATCATCCTCACCACTACCATAGAACCGCCAAACCCTCAATTCTGGTTCACTGCTAATAATATTAGTGACTGTGTTACTAATTATTAACTGCTCGTGATAATGGTGATGATGTCATGTGTTATGGTGTGTGTGTGTGAGAGAGAGAGAGAGAGAGAGAGAGCTCATCAGCACCCTCTCCAATGTTGGTTATACTCATTGGAAATGTATCCAATGTTGGTATACGCATTGAAAATGAGAAGGGTTATTGGTTTTGTTTTGGTTTTGCTTTACAATGTATTTTGTATTCTCTTTCTGCATTTTTCTGTTGCGAACCACCCTGGGGTCTTTGGAAGAAAGACAGTATACAAATTTAAACAACTACAACAACAAGTAGATCACAACGGTGGGATTCAGTCTGGTGGACTGCAGTGCAATGAAATGTTCAAGAGCTGAGGCTTGGCTAACTTTGCCTCAAAGTGTAGACCATGCCTGCGAGATTTTTCCTGATTTGTGCATGGTGCACAAATTTGTGCCACAGCATCTTCTGCTCTGACAACTTACCCCGCTGTGCCACAGGTTCAGGACGGACAGCTTGATAAACGGAAGGAAATAACCACAAATCTAATTGACTGAATCTCCTTTGGCCTTCCCTCCTCTTGTTTCAGGCCCAGAAGGAAGAAGCCCTTAAAGCTGATGAGATAATAAATTCAATTATGCTGCAAACTGGCTTTGGCTGCCAGGGTTCTGTGCTGCCTTTACCTGCTTTTGCCATCCATTCTACTGGAATTGTTTAAATTTGCTCCTATGGTAGGTTTGCCTATTAGCGTTGCTAATGAATTTACTAGTGCAAAAGACCACTTGCAGGGCTGTTTGAAACACAATTAAATGCAATTATTTAGCACCAAACCAGGGCACCGGCTTCTCCCCATTTGACAAGAATAATTCTTTATTCTCTCATTAGCCATGGGCCTTGGTCCCCGTAAACTAGTTATCGAACCACTTGTTTAAAGGAGCTTTGTTCTCAATGTACCTTCCCTTATTTAACTTGGACAAGTTTCTTTCATTTCTCTCCTCCGTGCAATGCTGCTAGCATGCAAAAAGTAACCATTGTTCATGTTGTTGTTGTTGTTGTTGCTGAGAAAGCGACGAGACGGGGAGCTGTCCTTAGTGAGACGCTTGGCTTCTTGACAAGCTCCTTTGCCTGTCCTGCTCATAATGGATACAAAACTGTATGGGGTTAGTAGACATCATATAAACACCATAGGAAATCAGAGCCAATGAATCATAGAGACAGACCCCTACTGAGTGGTGTATGTCTGAGCAGCCTGTAACTGCACAGAGAGGGAGGGAGCGAGGGAAAAACCCACTTAAGCAAGTCACTTTCACATGACAAGTTCGCGAAAATTTGAAATGAGTCCGTTTAGGTACAGCCACAACTGAAAATAACCAAGGACTGCTGGCCTGGGTGGGCATGATGATCACGGCAGCAATACTAAAGCTGCAGTGCAATCCTATGCATGCCTGTAAGCCCCACTGAGTCCAATGGTCCCAGGTAAGGGTGTACATAGGATTGCAGCATCCATGTCTAAAGGTGCTTTGGGATGCAGGCTGAATATTGCAAATGAGTCATTTAGATATTGCAAATGTAACTGGCGACAGGTTCTTTTTTTAAAAAAAGAAACTCCTTGGATTTTCAGGAAAGGTTAAATCCATATTAAAGGGGAAAGGGAGGATATGCAGTGGCATTTTCAGGCCCATAGGGTCATGCCGACCCTGGAAAAACTTGCATGCATGAGCAGGATCAGTCCCACAATAAACATCCATCTGCAGCACCTTACAAAGCAGAGACAGAGAGAGAGAGAGAGAGAGCGAGCGAGCGTACGGCAGGGGTGATGAAGCTGCCTAGAGTGCTGGGGCAACCCAATAAGTGGGGTATAAATAGTAAATGGGACGCGGGTGGCACTGTGGGTTAAACACAGAGCCTAGGACTTGCCGATCAGGAGGTTGGCGGTTCGAATCCCCGCAACGGGTGAGCTCCCGTTGCTCGGTCCCTGCTCCTGCCAACCTAGCAGTTCGAATGCACGTCAAAGTGCAAGTAGATAAAGAGGTACCGCTCTGCTGGGAAGGTAAATGGCGTTTCCGTGCGCTGCTCTGGTTCGCCAGAAGTGGCTTAGTCATGCTGGGCACATGACTGTACGCTGGCTCCCTCAGCCAATAAAGCGAGATGAGCGCCGCAACCCCAGAGTCAGCCACGACTGGACCTACTGGTCAGGGGTCCCCTTTACCTTTATATAAATAGTAAAATTATCATTATGGAATGGGACATCCCTGTTTTAATCGGAGAAACGTTGGTGGGTATGTTGGAGTTCTTGAGCACATTCCAGCCAGGCCAAATGTCAAGGAGCTGTCAACAAGGCAGGTCAGCCACAGGGTCAGCACACACATGGGAGACATGGAATGCAATTAGCTTTTTATTAGCAGAAAAAGCCAACAATACAGCAATGTCGCTGGTTCGTTTTAACTCAACGAAGCTGCAACTAAGCTCTAGGTATGCCCTTCCCCTCTAGCCTCTCACTCTGGATCCCTCCCAAGCAAATGAAAGCTGTATTGAGGGGGGAGAGTGCCTCCTCAGAGCCCATCTGGCACCTTGCTCAGCAATGTGCAGGACCTTCCTCAAGTCAGAGAAGGAGGAGAGTCAGCAGAATTGAGACTGTCTGTGTGCACACTGTGACTCTCAGCTTCTAATCCTATCCTGGGACGACCTGTCTCCCAAGCCCTCTTGATCGCTCAAGTCTCCTGCTTCTATCAGCTCCCAGGTTGTTCCTTCTGCTGACTGCTCCTCAGTGTCCCACCACCAGGCTCCAGGTGTCCTCTCAGGGGCATAGTGGTGGTTTTTGTTTTGGTAAACCACTTTGCAGTTTTTTAAAAATAAATTTTATGAAATAAACAAACGATAAATATACACAAGCCAAAACACAATCCATCCTGTAGATTTAAGTATCTGTCCCTAGTCACTTACTTGTTATCACAGGCCCAGAATCCACATTCCATTGTAAGAAAATATGAAATAATGTAAAACCATTTTTGCATGCAAAAAATAATAATAATGGGGGGGGGGGGGAGAAATTTTCTGCACCGGGTACTACCTGACCTTCCTACGCTTCTGTGTCCTCTTCAGGAAGTCTCCCACCAGTCTTTTTCATCCCGCCTATCCCTGACACCAAAACACTCAAGGCGGGTGTGAAGGAAGGCTGGTTGGAGGTGTTACCTGGGGAGAGAAGGTGTGACTGGGGAATGGGTGTGGTCCGGAGCTCCAGGCCTGATTTTCTGTGGCACATTGTGCAGGCATAGATTTGACTTCGCATGTACACTTTGAGACATAATGATGGATGTATTGCCTGTCATAATGAGGGGAATGGACAATTGCCTAGGGTAATACAATGAATATAAAATAAGTATGGCGTTGTGCACCCAGAGGTGGGAATAAAATTAAAAACCCTATTAATCTTTCTGCATTAGTCATATTATTGATATATTTCATTGCAGGAAGATACTTATTGCCTAGAGATGCCAAATCCTCATTTTCTCTCTCTCCATACTCTTCCATTTTTAAAATCAAAGCTTATTTCCATGGTGTCAACATGTTCAAGCTTCTCAAAGGTAAATCCAGGAAACGAATGCCATATTTTAAAAAGGAACATTTGTTTGAGCAGATGGAACTGTAGTACAAAAAAACAAAACAAAACAAAAAACACCAAAAAACACACACAACCAACCCCACATCAGGGAAACCTTGTTAACATTTTTATTAGCTGTTCTCTTTTAAGGCATGAATAATGATGCTCTTATATATCATTATATAGCATGGCAAAAATCCCTGAGTCTTTATAAAAATAATCTGAGTGTCTTTCATGCGAAAGACAAATGCATGAAAGGAAAAGCAAGTTAGTTAACAGGTCTTGGAAGTACAGGTGGAGATGGGAAGTAGGCATGAAGAAGTTGTCCCTAGCCTTTTCAAAATGAATGTGAGATTCTTTCGTGGTGTTTGTTTGAGTCCTACACACTTGTGGATCAGGCTCCTCATTCAGACTATTCTCCTTCCATCTGTGGAAGGCAAGCAGAGCGAAGCTAGCATGCGCGCGCGCGCACACACACACACACACACACACAATATCAATCACATGTTGGTTTGCACAATTCCCTGAATGCCTGAAGAGAATCTACTTGGCATAGTTCATATTTTTCCTTCAGATTGTTTTCCAGGAAACATTGGTGTTCTCTGGAAACTTTTCTAGTATTTCTCAGTGTGGCTATGTGTAAATCTTTAATTTGCACTACAATTCTTACCGGCCCTAGCCAGTCAGGGGAAATAGTGTGAAACATCTTTAGGCTACCAGATAGGGAAAGCCTACCCTAAACTTCGAGTGCAGGATAACTGAAGGACCGTCTTTTCTCAGATAAGCATGTTCCATGTCCCATTGCCTACTAAGGTGTGTTCGCTGGGATGTAGGGAATGTTCTGCATGGCAGCACTCAGATTCTGGAACTTGTCAGACTCCCTCTTTGACGGAGTTTAGATGGATTGTGGATTTTTTTGTTTGTTTGAATTTAATTTTACACCTGCTTTGGTTGGTTTCTGATTGATTTTCACTCGCTTTGGTTTTTTTTGGTGTTTGTATTTATTAAGTTATTATTATCATTTAAGGCATTTACCATATTTTTCCAGGTATAAGACGCACCCTGAGGGAGAATTACCCTAATCAACTAGTTCACATCAGTAGTACAATGTGCTACAAGTCAGAGAGGAAGAGATATCACAAGACTAAAATCCAGGATGCATGTCTGTCTGTCTGTCTGTCTGTCTGTCTGTGATTGAAACCAGATCTCCCCTGTCTGACCCTGATCCGCTATTCATTATGCCACAATGGCTTTCAGGAAGTACATACAGTGGTACCTCGGGTTACATATGCTTCAGGTTTCAGATGCTTCAGGTTACAGACTCCGCTAAGCCAGAAATAGTACCTCGGGTTAAGAATTTTGCGGCGCGGCGGCAGCGGGAGGCCCCATTAGCTAATGTGGTGCTTCAGGTTAAGAACAGTTTCAGGTTAAGAACGGACCTCTGGAACGAATTACGTTCTTAACCCGAGGTACCACTGTAGTTACTTTTTAGCTGCTAGGAAGGTCCTAAATATGTTTACAGTGTCAGAAAGAATTTGCTTTTGTGTGTTCTAAATCATTTGCTGTGGTCCCACTTTTTTGTACTCCATAGCAATCCTAGCAATGTTATCAACACAGGTCAGAAACAATCACCCATCAAGCAGGAATAGGGAAACTGCTCTTCTGAATGATGTTGTTCTCCAGCTCCCATCATCCCTAGCCAGCATGATGAAAGTTCAGGAATAATGGAAGTAGTAGGCTAAGGAGGACAACAGGATACCCATCCAGGAGTCACAGCTCAGGGCCATGCAGCAAATTAGTGGGTGCCCATCTCCTTCATGGGGAATTTTACGAGTGCTAGGACACCCAGGGTCCTAGGGAGTTGGCACCTATGTACCCACCCCTGTTTTAAAATGAGAGGAATTGCATCTTCAGCATGCATATCGAGTAAATAGGCCTATTAATTGTGCAGAATACAAATCACTGAATAAAACCATAAGCAGAGTTGCTCCTGGAGAGTAATCACTGGTGATCTGAAATGAGCTTTGGATGCAGTCCCCAGATTATCCCGGCATCTCTGAAGTCCTAACCCCCTAATCATTGTTTTCAAATTTATGGTATTTAGGCTGCAACATTAATAACATATTTCCAACACTGCACCTACATATTTTTAGATCACATCATTGTGCTCTCAAAATACTAGCTAGCAACTTAATGAGAGATACAGCAGTAAAGAACGAGCAGAGGGGAAGACAACTGCAGTGCTTTAATTAATTTCCCACATTTTTCCTCGTTCTAGCAGTCATTGCATTTCTATGGGAAGTGATTTGGCACAGAAATATTATTGTAAGCTGCAAGATGATTTATTCATCTCATTGCCTGCCAAGTGTTCCTGTTACATAGTCAATAACCAAACCTTAAATCTTACTTTGGTTTTACATATTGGATTCAAATTAATCTTATGGAAAGCTAAGGTAATTTGGGATAAAAAATCCTGATAGTTCTTCTTTCCTCTGGCTAAAATCCTCCCTTATGTTTGGCTTTAAAAAAAAGAAGTGTTCAGCTAACTTTTGAGCAAGTCATTACAAATAAGGTTTATTATGTTACTACAGTGTAATGATCATTGGTCAATTATTTAGAACATATTTATGGTGCTATTACACATTCCACTGAGATCATTTATTTGGGAAGAATATAAAAAGCGGCATGTGATATATATGGAAATGGTGGCCTTACTGTACAGATGAGTGTGAGGCGGGCGAGCAGGGGAATCAATGCATACATATGCATATATTATATACAATTGTTGGAATTTAAAAATGCCTATAATTTTCCCCCTTTTGGACAAAGTGGGTGAAATTTACAAGCATAGGCATCTTCCCAGTATGGATTAAGCCTGACAAATTTCAGAAAACTAGGTCCAGGTCATATTGGGGTAGAACTAAATGGGATTCAGACATGGGTATCTAATTTGTTGTTGTTGCTGCTGCTGTGGTGAGGAGTTTGCTGCTACAGGTTGTTGGCTTATTTTCAGCCTTTATATGACTGAACCCCACATACCATGACATGGTGCTGAAGAGAAGCAATGAGAAGCAATGGGCTGTGCCTGCTGGTGGTTTACTGTATTGTATGGGATGATACATTTCAGAAATGACTTCTAAGAAACTGCTTTATTTGTTCATTAGCAGAGTAAGGCACTAGAAAAACATACAATTCCAACAATTGAAGAACAATACCATTGGACTCTAAACCAAATTCTAAGGGTCAATTTCATTCCTTTTACACGGAATCTCCTTTGGCTGTGGTGACGCAAATTCTGAAACCAGTCAGGCTTTTTTGTTGTTGTTAATGCTTGATATGTCCATAACATGAAGAAAATGTAATACAAAGCGGATGGTTCTTATAAAAGAAATTGGAGTGTTTGAAAGGTTTGGCCTGTGCTTTGCCTGTTTGGAATGTGTTCCTGAACCGTGATTCACCTGTATGTGCACCCGTATGTATGTCTCTGTGTGTAGGAACCTCTGACTTAAACATGCCTATAAAGTTGCTGAAGTGTCTGTGGGTTTCTACGAGGTGAGACACAGTGATAATAGTACGAGACTTTGGACTCAGCTACATTAGTCAAGAAACAGTGTTTTGAATGCGTTATAAACATGCAGCACAAGATGGCGCCAGGGAGCAAAAAAATATATAACCAATTTTCTATAGTGTTTTTTTCTTTTGTAATGACGAGTTAATTTCTGACTTATTTATAGTGTTTTTTCTCCCTGTGTGTAGATCCATCCTTTATTGAACAAACAGAACAGAACAGAACAACAGGAGCAAAGCAACTCCTTACAGTGGTACCTCGGGTTAAGTACTTAATTCATTCTGGAGGTCCATTCTTAACCTGAAACTGTTCTTAACCTGAAGCACCACTTTAGCTAATGAGGCCTCCTGCTGCCGCCGTGCCGCCAGAGCACGATTTCTGTTCTCATCCTGAAGGAAAGTTCTTAACCTGAAGCACTATTTCTGGGTTAGCGGAGTCTGTAAGCTGAAGCGTATGTAACCTGAGGTACCACTGTATATGTATTTTTGAAAGCCTGGGCCACTCCCACTCTCAACATGATTGGCTGTCTAAACCCACAAGCTGCGAATCATAACTCAGAGCTTAAGAGCCAATGCCAGTAGCCCAAATGCTTATAATGCTGCGTGATTGGCTATCATGTATCAAATCAGAGCACAAGGGCTCAGAATCCTTAGTCCAGACTCAAGCTCGGACCACTGAATACGTAATAGTAGCCTACTGTGTAAAGACTAAAGCTGCATGCATTACCCTACTTAATTTGGGCCTTGGGCCCCACTGAGCACTTGTATGCGGCCTCTGGAAAGTTGCCTGGAAAAGTATATGGCCCTCGGGTTGGAAAAGTTTCCCCACTTGGTGTAGAGCTTTGTAGATATGAGAGAGAGAGGTGGGGGAGAAGACATATCATGATGCCAATATTATAGCAAACTCAAGAAAAAAAGAGGAAAGTTATAGGAAGACATCTTGCAGGAGCGGGAAGCTGTCATCAGCAGCGGAGTGCCGCAGTCCGACGATGACAGGGACAACGGGAACAATGTAAAAGAATGTGATATACTTTGGTCCAATACACATCAAACAAGCCAAGAGGGATCTGTCTCAGCAGGCTGGGAGATGATCATTAATTTTTAATAGTGTTAATGTTTATTAGTGAAAGATGATTGACTTTAAGTGCCTGATGAATAATAAATAAATGATGTAGATTGCTGGCGTCTGAATGGCATTAATATGGAAGGCCGGCGGGAATATACCCTTTATTCTTTAAGAGGGGCACTGCAACGGTCCCCGGAGGTGTGCAGCGCTTGATTTAAGCTTTCCGATTCAGAACACGCCAAAAAACTTTGAATGGCTTCCCCCCAACCCTCTGTGTTTTTGGTTACTTTTCTTTTGGTCAGGAGGATTATTGCAAAGCCCCAGGACGACGCAGGCAAGTTCATCCCAGCTGTTGTCGCTAATCCGAGACTGCTGGAGAAGGTGTGTGATTCACTTGGAGGCCCTGTTGGGTTTTGTTACAAACACCTGTGTCCATCAAAGAGAACACACAGGATCTCTGCAAGAGCTCTCCTTGACTTTGTAATTTCATTGACTGACAGTTTAATATCTATTTATTTTCACATCTGACTCCAGTAGAGACAGGCTGGCATCCTAAATGTCAAGATATTATGCTGACAACTGTGTTTTTTTCATTATTTAAGAGGAGAAAAAGGTTCTTCGTAAGTAAAGTGTTATTTTCAAGCACAGCAGATACAATAAAGACCAAATTATATTGCATATATAATTGCCAGTATAACCACTGGTAGGTTATCAGTACACATTTTTTTATTATTATATAGGAATAGGTAGAGGTATGCGATTCGATTTCCTTGCAAGCTTACTCTCCCCCTCATATTCTGACTTTGAAATGTGCAAATTGCATAATTTCAATTGATGGAGCAGCTGTCATTTCTGGGGAGTTATGTGAGCCGTGTTTCCTTTGCTAAAATTAAATATTTTAATAGAGGGCCTTCTGTTTTGATCCAGTCTTGTTTCGTCTGTAAATGGAAACAAGGGGTTTTGCTCCATCTAAATTCTGTAACACTGAAATGGCTTAAGAAGAAGAGACGAAATGAGTAAAAACGTAAATATAAGCCTTAATCAAGACCACAGTGATTGTCAGGACGTCAAGAAAGAACATAACAACACCACACATGGGACATGGGACAAACAATGGCGATTGTGCAATAATGTTCTCCAGATGTTAGACTCTTAAACCAGGGCTAGATTGCATTGCATTTGCTAACTTAAAAGCCATTCACCACATTCCGTGTTGAAAAGAGAATTGCTACATTTAATCTCACTTTTTCAATGGCTTATGATTACTATTGTAATAGTACCAATTCATCAGAACTTTTTAGCTCAGACTTTTGGGACAGCAGGGAGGGGAAGTGTGTCTCATTGTAAGAAAAAGTGATAATGGTTTACTCAGGCTGCATGCTGCATCTGGTACAGAACAGATCTGTAGCCTAAAATCGCTGCATGGTAGAGGTCTGCTACCTCCACCATTGTGTAGTTAAAGAAAATCACTTGGAATCAAGCAAGAAAATGGCTTTCTTAAGCCCACCACCATTTCATTTTGCTGCGCAGAAAATGTTCATTCTCACAAGGAATAGCACTGCACTATGTTTAAGATTTCATATTAGTTGGTGTGTGTGTTTGCAGGGGCGAAGGAAGGTGTCGTGACACCCGGGGCAGGCGTCGCTACGTAGGGCGCATGTGTAGCGTGACTACGTACGATGCATGCACAGTAGGTAGCGACGTTGCACATGCGCTGTATAGCGGTTTGCCGCCAGTGCTGCTCCAGCACCATACGGACGGATGGTGCAGGGATCCTCTGCTCGTGTAGCTGCGACAGACGGATCCCGGCATTGTCCGTATGGCACTGGAGCAGCACCGGTGGCAAACCATTATACAGCGCATGTGTGGCGTCATTACGTACAGCGCATGCATGCGACACCGCACATGCGCTGTACTTAGTGGTTTGCCTTCGGCACCGGGATCCTCTGCTCGCTGCTGCAGCTGTGAACGGAGGACCCTCCACATGCGGCTGTGGCGGTGCGATGGCTGCTTGCACCGCCGCGAGCCCCCGTGGGGTGACTTCTTGTCACCCCCACAGACATGGAACCCGGGGCGCACCACCCCCCACGGCGTGACACCACTGTGTGTTTGTCTGCCTTCCACATCTGGGTGCCTTCCAGGTGATGTTTTGCAATTCACAATTGCCACCCTAAACATCTGGAGGGCACCGGGTTGGGATACATAGTTACACACCACCTTGGTTAATCTCTCTTTCATTCCTGGGGGGATTGGCATTTTAGGGTACTTACATATGACATTTGGTCCATGCGTATTATTATTATTATTATTATTATTATTATTATTATTATTATTATGTCCATGCGTAGTACAATCATAATTATTAGAAAAATCAGGAGGGGAAATCTATTTTCACACCTCCCCTTCAAAGTATATCCCAAAATGTTTTAAGTTTCTCAGTTCTCTGGGACTCTGTGTCTATTGATATTAGGGAGGGTTGCCATATTCCAAAGAGCAAAAAAGAGGAGAGATTTGTAGAGGCTGGGTGTGTGTGTGTGTGTGTGAGAGAGAGAGAGAGAGAGAGAGAGAGAGAGAGGGGAGGGGAGGGGAAAAATAGCATTGTGTGCAGTAAAAGATAAAAGGTGTAGTGAAATATTTAATAATGGCAACTCACGGCCTTAAGTCCTAGAGCAGCCCTGGTAAAAATAGTACCAAAGATTAAAATTAAAACCTGGACATTTTGTAAAATATTAAAAATCTGCCCGGATGGTGATTTTACCTTTGAAAAAGAGGACATGTCCAGAAAAATCCGGAAATCTGGCAATCCTGCCTTCATTGTACTGATATTGATGTCTGAATGAATGAATGAATAATTGAATAAACAAATGTTGAGATAAGCCTACCAAGACGTGTTATTTTATTATGGACATTTGTTTTCAAAATATGTTGATTTTACCTATATATTGATAATTTTATGATGTTTACTGTTTCAAAGCCAGTTTTTTATTGCTATTTTCTATAACACTAAGTGATAAATGGCAAGCTATTACACTGACATCTGTGGTTTTTTTCATTATTTAAGAGGAGAAGAGGCTCTTCGTAAGTAGATTTCTTTTTCTTTTGTTCCTGTGTGCTATTGAAGGGCATGTGCTTGCTTATACAAATAAAAAGATGTTTAAAAAATAAAACATCAAAAGAAAGGATGCTTACAAAAGTCTCCACATCTAAATTTCTTCTCAGGTTTGGGGTTCTAATGCCTATTTTGGCATCAAAGTGCATCTAATTAATTATCTCTTAATTTGTGGCATGGCACAATTGCATTCAATATTCATTTGCTGCCTAAATGTCCAAGAGGTCGCTGTATCTGTGGTCTAAACCATTATTTGTAGCCAGGATGAAGGCACGCAAATGGTGGCCCAGATCAAATTCCAGTCATGGCCTTATTTAAAAATATGCTACAATTGGGACGCAGGTGGCTCTGTGGTCTAACCACTGAGCTGTCATGTGACAAAGCGTGTTCTCCTTCATGGAGAGCACGTGTTGCGGTGGGGGCCACCAGGACACTCCAAAGTTGGGGGCGGGCTAACTGATCATTGGCCACTGATGCGATTGGGGCTTCCCTTGTTGTTGGGAAGAAATTAATGTTGCCATTTATTGATTGACAGCCAGAAATGCTAAAACTCCTTGCACGAGGCTAGGGCTTCCTCTTTTCGCCCGTGCAGCGGATAGCCTGTCCCTCCCTCCCTAGAATAGGGTTGTTCGCTTTGACCTTGCTATGCCTGTCATGGGGTCGTCTGCTTTGGAGCGGGGGCCTGGTAGGAATTTTGTCCATCTGGCTGATTGGCTGGGCCCATTTGGTTTTTGCCTACTGCGTAGCAAATCGTCACAACTTGTAAGGTTGCGGTTAGGCATTGGTTTATGGTTTGGTTGGTTGAGGGGCATGGATTGGCTGTGCCTGCCCCTCTAATGCTGCTGCTGCAAGGGATTCCGTTAAAGGAATTGGGGGCTAACTATTGCTTGTTCACTCTGTCAAGGGGGCTCGGGCCATAGCAATGAGCTCCTTGTTGCATTTGGGGTGAGGGCAGGTTCCCTGCTCCGCGTAACCCCCAAGTGTATTCCCCCATTCTGACTTTCGCATCGTGCGGAATGTCAGTCTGTCCCCCATGGTGGGGGCAGATAGTCGCAACCAATGCCTAAGCAACCACTCACAAATTTGTATTTTAATAAAGTTGTGGCCAAAATTATGCCAAAAACCTTAAACAAAAATTCTGTGTGATGTGTGAGTTATTGGGGTGGACCTGGGGACCTCGACACGCAAAGGCATTTGAGAGCAGAAGCAGTAATGGAAAGCAGTAAAGGAGTCTAGAAATGCTGTGAAATGCTGAAAAGCTGCACAATCATTCAGCATGCTGTTTCACTGTGAGGCATCTTGGGGATGACTCATTCTCTGTATAAAATGTATTGTATCTGTTTGCAGGCAGACAGTTTGGAGCCTGTGAGCTGTGGAGCCATGAGTTAGGGTGGAGTTAGTATGTGTTTGGAGCCTGACTCAGAAGTGAAGCCTGTAACTCTGTGTATGCTCTGAAGCTAGTTTAATCTTCTGTTCACTATGCTGTTCATTTGCAAACAACTTTTAACTCAGTAAAGCTTTTATTCTTTTACTGAAGAAGACTGTGTTATTAATTTATCGCTGTGCTTCATGAGTCTCTTGGGCTTGCCGATCAGAAGGTCGGTGGTTCGAATCCACGCAACGGGGTGAGCTCCCACTGCTGTGTCCCAGCTTCTGCCAACCTAGCAATTCAAAAGCACACCAGCACGAGTAGATAAATAGGTACTCTCAGCAGCACTTAATGGCACTCATCTTGAGGACTGTTGTTGGAGTTGTTATTCCGCCCTTCATCTGTAGAACAGAATGAGTTAATAAGAATTCTGAGGTGGTAGAACTTCAAGTTGTAGGTGGGGGATCCATCACTGAATGCTCCTCAAACTAGAAACAAAAGTGGGGGAACACCCTGCTGCAAGTTGTTGTTGTTTAAAAAAGAACCCTAAAATCATCTAGATAGGTATGGGGGGGAGTGACAGTGAGTTTTGTTCACATTTTCTGAAACAATATGCGTTCCAAAACACAGCTGCTCTTCAAAATCTGTACTTACCCATCTTTCAAGATGTAGATCTTCAACCAAACGTTGTTTGCAAAAACATATATATCAGGAAAAGTGTGTATACAGTGAATACTTTGGTGAAAATAATGTACAAAAGGGCATTAACTTAGGGGAGATCGCTTTCAAATGTGCATCCATTAGTCAAAACTGAGTACAAAACATAGGAGGAATTCGTGCAAAAATGTTGATGAATTTTTATGAGGATTCTTTAAATTTTTTAATTGCAAATCGCAGCTGAAAGGCAGAGAGCTGAATTTAAGATATGGAAAAATGAGAAGCGGAGGTAACTGAAACTGACAGGGTCTTCCACCTGTCTCTAGCACAGGGTAGCCATTTTGGTGCCTCTCAGATGTTGTTGGACTACAGCTCTCAAGTAATGACCATGTTGCTGTCTTGGGATGAAAACTGCATCCAGAGAGCACTCCGTTGACTACCCCTGCTTTAGCGCATAAGGCACATAAGTTGTAGCCCCGCCTGTCCCGCCGCTGTGCTAATTTTCTACTAGCAGAGAGTTTTCAGCAGAATATTCTAAAAAATGTGATCTCCTGGTTGTCGTCTAAAGCGCTACAGTCCTTCATTCTACCACCTCAGGCCTCTGCCACCTCATTTGTGACATGAGTGCAGCTGGCCTGAAAAGGGGGGGGGGGGAGTGAATTGCCTCCACTGTGTTTGAGGTGAGGTGATAGGAGAGTTCTGTCTCTGGTGTTTGACTTGCGATGGCTCATTCCCTCAAGCAATTCACCAGCCTGCGCTGCCATCTCCATTCCTGTCCTCTTGCTGTGCTCCTTCACCCTGTCGACAATTCAGCCTATCAGACCGTCAACATGGAGCTGACATCTCTGATCATTAGAGCAGTAGACTGTGTTTTGGGGTTGTTGTGTTTTTTTACGGAAAGAAGGTATTCAACGACTGACTTACAAATGAACTGAATAGCCCATACGTATTTATTCTGCTGGAAGAACCCTTGTTTTAATTATTCCCTCTTGCCCTGCTGTGAAATTCTCTATAAACATTAGCTGACAGTTGATCCACACATGGACACATAGCAAAATATTAATATGCATGCATTTACCGCAGATCTTCTGCCACCATCATATACTTTGGAGTGTTTTTGGTGCTGCTCCCCCCCCTTTTTTTGTTATTTCAAAGATTAGAAATACAGAACGGCAAGCAGTTTCTCTTCTCTTATAGGAAGCTAGCTTGGAATGTAAAATGTCAGGCTGAATGCCCCTTTGCTCATACACTGCAGGTTTAAATTGTGAACAAGACAGATAGTTCAAACTCACCCTGAGCACAGTGAGAAAGTAATTACTTAGTCATTGAAAAAGGTCCTATTATCATTACCAGATAACCTGAATGTCCACCGAATATCTGGCTATTATTTTAAATGGTTTCCCAAAAGCATTTTCAGAATCTCAAATTTAAATCACATGGAAATAGTTCAATTTATCATTCCCCCCATTTTATTTTTTATTTTATTTTTTGAAAAAAGGGGAGTTCTGTGATTATTCTAAATGTCAATTTAGCATATATTTTAGCTTACCGGATATGGAAAAGTATTGAATGGAACCTTCCTTTCATGGAATAAATGTCTTTTTTTGTAAACTAAAAGGGACAGTGATATGTAAAGGTCAGTTAACATGGTGAGTTGAGTTTTGTTATTAATATATCCAAGTACATTACCTTTACACAACATTACCCTACCAATTCCCATTAAAAAATTTGCAACAGCAAAACGCATCTCTGCCTGCTGCCGCCACCATCCTGCTTTCCCACCTTCTCCTTAATTCTACAGTTTTTCATTCTTCTGTTACTTTTTTCTGCATGTAACAATTTATCCGGCAAATAACGCTAGATGATCTTCACTCTGCTTCTGCCACAGTGCATTCAAAAGAGTCATACATTACGGTTGCTGTCAGTGCTGTGAACTAGAAAGCCCCTCTCATTTCTACATTACATTCTGCCTCCACAAAGCCGTGGCACACAAACCGCCTCGCAAGCAATTGTTTAACCGCTTTCGCTCGCTGGGAAATGACAATTGATTTCATTCTAAGGTTGGGGGGAAATAACAGTGATAACAATAGCGACCGTAATAACAACCCTCTGCAAAGTGGAAAGTGCCTTGTAGAATGTTAACACTTGATTGAAAGACAATATGGCATTTGGCCATCTGTTCATCTATGATCTACTGCAAGCTATATTCTGCACGATGGAATTATTTGAGTTGGGTTAGGTGGAGACCAGCAGCAGAAGCTATGGGTTAGAGGGCAGTCCTATGGCCAGGTCCACCAGGGCAGCAGCTAAGGATGTCGTGGGACATCAGTTGGCTCATTCCTGGCTCAGCCACACTCAGACCCTGACCCCAGCACAGCCGAAGATACACAGACATAGCTTCTCATTGTGACTGAGTCAAGGATAGCGTTGTCAGCAGTTCAGCCTACACTCGAGTACGACCCTGGCAGAGACACATGCCCGACTGGCATGTTCTCTCCCTCCTTGTCTTTCGTTCGGGAGCTTCAAAAGCTTTCTTCACCCCGAACATCACAGCGACTTATGCCAACCAACACCGGCACATTTAGGGATACGCAGAATTTGCGCACCTTGCGTGACAGAACCCCAGCAACTCAGCATTTTGGCTAATCTACTTTATTTACATATAAACACATACGGAGCACTGCAACATGGCTCCCTCTCTCTCTCTAGCATCAGATAGCAAAGGGGGGGGGGGAAGGACAATAATCCCACTTCACGGAACACAGTAACACAAACATCCTGTCTTCATCACTTCCCACTCTGGAGTCAAAACTTATCACGTCATGTGAAAGACAACAATCCTATGACTGCAATCATAGATCAGGAATTCTAACAGGCGTAAGTCTGCCCACCAGTGGTGTTCCAGGCATGGGGGGGGCAGGACCAAAGAAGGGGAATTAGGCTGGATCCCAACCCTTTTCAGCTTGGTCATGTGACCAGGCAACCCAGCGTAGAATAGTATTTTGAAGGCTTGCTTCCCCTCTGCCAGTGCAACTTTACGCTGGCGTCATTTATACTGGCTTGCTTTACACCAGCTTCTTGTGTCCAGGATCGCTCCCTTGGCTGGGGTGCCAACTTGAATAAAGTATGGGGGAGGGGGGCAGTCGTGCCTCACATAATTGATCACATGACATGGTACACAGGCACCATTTGAATGGGAATGTCCATTAACTGGGGGGGGGCTTGGGCCCCTCAAATATTTTATTGGGGGTTAAAAATATTTTATTGGGGGGCAAAGACCCCTTGGCCCCCAGGAGCTGGCACCTATGTCCCTTAGTCATGAAAGACCTATTTAAATTGACATATATATATTTTTGAGGGGGGTTCCTAGATTCCTAAGAGTTACTGAGGAGCTAATTTATGTATGAAGGGCTCCGGTACTTAAGTAAAGAAAGAGCGATTTGAATGTGGTATAAACATGCAACACCAGATGGTGCCAGAGAGCAGGGAATTTTAAAACACAGTTTTCCATAGAAATTTCTTTCTTTTGTTATAACAATCTAATTTCTTACATATTTATACCATTCCTCCCCATGTCTAGATCCACCCAAAGTGTATACAATGCATTTTATCTACAGGGCCCTTTATTTCAGGATGCGATCACATATCAAAACAGCTGGTTTTTTGGCCACATGAATCATTGAACCAACAAAAGCTGAGAGCTGAGCAGAAAATTTCTCTTTTTAAATCATTTGTTGGATTAATGGAGGTGAAATGACCCCCTTAAAAAAAAATCTTTGGAGTCTGGGTGGGGAAGAAAATTTATTTTTTCGGATTGAGTTGCCTCTTAACCTGACAACATAGCCTTTGAGTTTTGCCTTTTTCCATGCTTTTTCCTGCATTTCAGGAAGTCTGGCTGTTCAGAAGAAGTACAAGGCTTCCTACATTTTGTGACAAAACCCAGTATAGTTAAGCAAAAGCCACCTTTCAGAGAAATCCTCCCAGCCTCCCCTCAAAAGCAGCAGGAAATATGTCCCTGTTTTTCACAGGGTGAGACTATGTTCAGGGAAGTTAGCTCCTCCTTTTAGGAGGGGCTGCTTTATGGGTGGGAATCGGGTCCTCCAGAGACCCTGGAGTGGGCGGAGGAACGCTGTCCATGTCATCAGGAACCCTGGCCGTGTCACTCTCCCGGCCAGCCAATTGGGTTTGCCTGGGGGCGTGGCTATGCCTGTTTAAATAGCGGCAGAGACAGGGAAGCAGCCTCCTTGTTTGTCTCCATTCGTGGGATCTCCCAGCTCACCTACCCTCTTTTCTTGCGTGGATTGACTATGGCCTTGCTATGACTTATGTCGGTCGCCTGGTTGTCGGAGTTGGGTAGGAATTTTTCCACTTGGCAAAATTGGCACTAGCCATTGGGTTTTCACCTACCTAGTAGCAATCGTCACAACTTTGTAAGGTTAGGCACTGGGTAAGCCTTATTATGGAAGGGGAGGTTGTTCCTCTGCCTGCCCCTCCATGTTAAGGGTATCCCGTTAAAGCAGCTTTTCTCAACCTCTGGGTCCCCAGATGTTGTTGAACTACAACTCCCATAACCCCTAGCTAGCAAGGCCAGTGCTCAGGGATGATGGGAGTTGTAGTCCAACAACATCTGGGGACCCACAGGTTGAGAACCACTGCATTAAAGGGATCCGGGGGTGTGGTTCCTGTCCGAAGCCACGACCTCAATGGTAACCCTGGGAGAGCTCTTAATTGATGTATATCATAGGGCTGCCCCTTCCGATGGTTGACCCTTAAGTGACTTCCTGCAGTCGGGCAGGAGTCAGGATATAATCTTGCTTCACCCAATTGCCGAAGCCAAACCGCTCACATCTGTAACCAATAAAGTTGTGGCCTTATTTATCCCATTAACCCAATATATTTGTGTTGGTGTATTTATTTCGGGGGGAGCTAAGGGGCCCGGGTCCTTGCCACGCAAATGGCCCAACATTACTTCAGTAATTCAGGCTTTTCAGAGTTGTTTTGTTTTACAACACAGGGAAGCGAGGTCCCTTGCTTTTTGACCTGGAAGAGGATTCCACCTTCACTACAGAACAATCTGTCAAGCAATCGAATATTTGAGCTTTGCATTCCACCTGGTTACATCAAGGCTCTAAACAAGCGAACCACCTACTTGCATATGCTAACAAATGTTTGACTGGGGAAGAATGGCAAACTAAAAGCAGCTATTAAGGATTTATTTAGAAAGCTTGCCTGAAACTTCTAAAGGCAAGACAAGGTGTAATTCAGAAGATTTGTTTCTTTTGTTAGTGCTTTTCTTTTGAACATTTTTAATCCGCAGTGCTGGCAGAGGCTGGTGAATAAATGCTCCGCCTCCCTTTATAACCTAGTTTCGAGCCAAACTTTACTGTCAGTAAAACTAATCAAACACTATAAACTTTATGAAATACTTGTTTGCACAGGTCCTATGGTTCAAATTTGCAGGTTTCTTTCATTTCCTCGTACTTTTTTACATGAATATTTTTTACACACATGGCAACCTCCGTTGGAGGGCTGGGAACATAAAAGCTCCCTTGCTTTTCATTAACACTGCAGGGTGAACCATGAAAAAAGAAGCATCATATGGTATGAGTTGGAGAAGGATCCTGGTAACGTGCCAAGGTGACCATCTGTGCATGCCCAACAGAAATTTTACAGATGCTTTGATATGATGCGGTACTGGTCAAGCCACCAAGAGCGCTTCCTTCTGGACTTCGCAGATGTTTGTAAATCCTACAGCTGCTACAGACGTACTACATGGGATGTTTGAAATCTTGCCTCATCGGAAGCTCGAGTGACATGCTCCCAAAAGCAAATACAGAGTTCCAGATAATGTGTGTGCATTAGATACAATTAATAATATCCCTATACTGAATAGCACAGACGTTTCCTGTTCTGCAGCACAGATCTCTATCTAAGTACAGCAATGTAAGCTGGAATGGCTGTTGTTAAATTAATGTAGGTATGCACCATTCTGGACTACCTGTGTTTAGCTATAGGCGCATGCGTATTTGATCATAATAATCTCAACCCCACTTTGTTGTGGTTACCTCTACCTCTTGCCTGCCTCTAAATATCAGTTGCTTATTAGTTTCTCGGAAACATCATACTGTTTACTGTTAAGACGCCGTATGTTGGACTGAATGGACTCTTTTTTGATATTATTACTATATTGAAAAACCTTCAAATAAGAAAACAAAAAAGGAAAAAGAAACAAAAATACATAGAGAAAAAAGTGAATAAATATGAAAAAAATCCTAATCCAGTGCTTTTTTTCTGGGGGTATGTGTGGGGGTATGCACCCCCCTAAACATTTTATGAATCTAAGTTTGGCCTCATTGAGGTGCAGTATTTCAATATGAGTAGGAAAATGAGAGTACCCCTAAACATTTTTTTTAGAAAAAACACTGCCCTAATCCATACATTCTTTTCTAAGTTTGATATTATTATTCTAATACATATGTAAATGTTAATAGCCTACCACATTTTGTATAAACTCATTCCAAATATTGTCATATTATCCAAACAAGGTCTACTGAATGGACTCTTGGACTGATCCAGAGGTTTTTTTACATTCTTACGCTAAGGTTTATATTCATCCTAGGAAGTTCCCCAACAACCCTTCTCTCTTCAAAGCTCTCGGCTACATTGGGAGCAAATGAGAGTGAAAAGGAACCTGCCTTTATTTTTCACGGAGTGAGGATGAAAGGACAGGTGATGTTCTGAGGTTTTGTCTAAATTCAGCCCCAAAGCAGTTAATAACTGTGGTTGTGTTGTGCAATGTGCATTCTCTCCAACCTGCCAGATTCCTGTGTGTGTACTAAACATTACAGCAGTAAATCCTGCTGGCCGGAACATCTGCTTCTGGTACCCTCAGCAGTACTAATAACAGATTCTCTGACAGCAGCTGACAGGTGGATGCTGTAGGTAGAGCTGAGAGGTGTGGAGGAGAAGCTTTTGTTGTTAAGAAGATGCTGCCCAAGTTTGGTGGGTTTTTTTTAATAATAATAATAACAACAATAGCAATAATAATGCAGAGATGCAGTGTCCAGGATTAATACTGACAAGCCACAGATGAAACCTGCCTGTTCACCGAAAGCAAATACTATACAGTGGGGGTGGGGGAAACAATTTGCCTTTCTCCTAAACTATATGGGGGTTTCTTTCATCGCCGTTTCTGGTATACGGCTATAATCATATAGCCACACTCTGAAATTTCTCTCTGGGTTCTGTTTTGTGCGAATGATTTTCTAAAGAAAAGAAAGCTGAGGACATCTTACATCAAAACAAATAATGACAGAAGAAATACTTGGAGGAATGGAATGTAAATGGCTTTCCAAACATTTTACCATATGGCAGCTTTGATCACATGGGCCCTGAAATCCTGTGGCCCCCTAGAGACTACAGGATGTCTTTGCAGGGTCTACTGCTTATTGGAACCTTCAAACAAAGGAGTTCCATGTTGGTTGGGATAACTCATTCGGTAGAGCCTGAGACTCTTAATTTTGAGGGTCATGGGTTTGAGCCCCATGTTGGGCAACCGTTTCCTACATTGCAGGGGGCTAGACGACATGACCCTCGTCGTCCCTTCCAACTCTACAATGCTATGATTCTATGTCATTTTTTAGCACTTGGCAACTGAAAATGTCAGCACAAGGAGGGAAAACTAAAAGGTAACTGAGGTATAATGAAAAATTACAAGAAACAGGTAAGTGTGCGGTATAATGTATATAACAGATAAAGTACAATGAGAATACTTGGAAGTCTTTTTAAATGTTTGCAGCACTTTTTACTTCTAATTGTGTGAATAATCATTGCATTAACAAAATACTAAATGTTGAGGAATTCCATAATTACGTATGTTTTTTCGCTCCCCCCCCCCGATTTTTATACACTTGTCCTTATCTTGCATTTTTCTTATCTTTCTTTCTTAAGTTGTAAGCTTGTAATGGCAAATACTGTGTGGACGTATTCATTTTAACTCAATAAAGATTGACTAAACACACACACACACACAAAAGGAGAGAAAACTGATTCTCTGAAATCATCTGGGAAATCGGGCTGGATGTCTGTATGCACTTCAGAAGCTTCACAGAGGCTTGCACCTCTGTACAAATTCTCTGCAGTATATTCAGTATGCTACAACCACCACCAATGATTTTTCAGGCGGGCTCCATTTTACCCAAAATGAACAGCTGAAAAAGCAACTTTTGACATGTTCAGCATAACTGCAGCTGAATCAGAAACCAGGAGTTGTGAACCAATAGCAGGTGAGCATCCTTTCTGCTGTAGTGCCTCCACTTTCTGAGTTTAGAAAATGGTCATAAAAAATCTGGCTGTAGGCCTCCCCAGGGGTGCCAATTATAAGTGGCTCTGGGCGCCTGAGCACCCACAAAAAATTGTTGTGGGTGCTCAGCACCCATACTGCAGGGCCCCCAACACAACTTCCGAGGCCTTGGCGAGGTCCCAAAACCTGACCTGGTACTGTCATGATGTCATGTCACATGTGACATCATGACATCACGTGCACTGGGTACCCATAACCTGGGACCCAAGTTGGCTCCCCTGGGCCTCACCTGTTCCTCTAGTTCATCTACCTGCTTGCCTGACTGCCCACCACTTTCGCCCTGGGATCATGCCTGTGTTTCATCCTGGCCAGTCTCTGTTGCATATTTTTCTCATTTTCTGTTCTCTGTGTTTCAAGGGACCACATCTCTCCAGAACTTCTGGTGGAGACCTGCATGTTGTATTGCTCATTTTATTCACTGATTTCTGGCATTTCTACGTTCCCTTTCTATATAGTAGTATAACTAAATCTACTTAGAAATAATAATACGGCAATCAGCAACAATAAGTAACAGCTTACAACAAAGTTAAAAGCAACAGCACAATCTTTTCAGAAAATCAGTAATATGGAAAGGGCTGCTTGAAACCATTTTTCATTGCTCATCTAAAAATACAGAGTCTTTGGAGGCGTTTGGAGATTATGCACGCCACAACCAAAAGGTCTTGCTTTTGTTGCCCATCTGGATATCAAAAAACTGGTGACATGGGTGCATAGCAATATCTCAGGAGAAGTGAGGCAAAGTACTCAGGCAGGCTCATCGTACCATCCAACATTCATCCAATGGAAATAGGGATGTCCTATTCAATCATCAGCATCAGTGCTATTTTTCCAGAAAAAGAGGTGCCAGAACCTACCATGAATGCCTACTGTGTTCTCTTATATTGGCAATGGCACCCACCTGAGAGGGGCCAGAACTTATTTCTGGTGAGTTCCAGCTGAAAAAAAGCCCTGATAATAATTTTATTATTTATACCCCAGCCACTCTAGGCATTTTCCAAAATACAAAAAACACAATAAAACATTAAACATTAAACAAATCTTCCCTAAACAGGGCTGCCTTCAGATGTCCTCTAAAGGTTGTATATTTACTTATCTCCTTGCCTTGAGGGTCGCATAACTCCATACCCTCCAACATTTCTCTGATGGAAATAGAGATGTCATGAGGAAAAGTGAGATATTATGGGATCAGATCAGAAAGTGGGATGGCTTCTGTAAATTAAAGTTAAAGGTAAAGGGACCCCTGACCATTAGGTCCAGTTGTGACCGACTCTGGGGTTGCGGCGCTCATCTCGCTTTATTGGCCGAGGGAGCCGGTGTACAGCTTCTGGGTCATGTGGCCAGCATGACTAAGCCGCTTCTGGCAAACCAGAGCAGCGCACAGAAATACCGTTTACCTTCCCGCCGGAGTGGTACCTATTTATCTACTTGCACTTTGACGTGCTTTCAAACTGCTAGGTTGGCAGGGGCAGGGACTGAGCAACGGGAGCTCACCCCGTTGCGGGGATTTGAACGCCGACCTGATTGGCAAGTCCTAGGCTCTGTGGTTTAACCCACAGTGCCAACCAGGTCCCTTCTGTAAATTAGGGTTGTCATATTTTGAAGAGCAAAAATGAGGACACATTTGCCGACTTCTACTTTTAACTATGGAACGCTATGATGACTCTACCCATGAAAAAGAGGATGTGTCCTGGAAAAAGAGAACATATGGCAACCCTGTGATAAATATGGGACTGTCTCTGGAAAATATGGACACTTGGAGGGTCTGTCATATGGTGGAAAGCAGTCCTTGTGATACCAAGACAACCATCTTGAATTAAACACCAGGAATCAATGAAGTTGATAAAGGATCAGGGTAATCTACCACTTCCAGGCAAGAGCCTGGCATCTTCATTCTGAAGCAACTGAAATTTCCAGGTTGCCTATATGGTTATAGGGAGTGATGAAGCTAAAAACATTTATTTGTTGGGTTTTTCTTTCAGCCCATGTAAAGAAAATGTCAAGCAGGAGTTGCCCAATGGCCATGAATTAAGTCTGATATCTCTGATCAAAAAAGCATGCATCCACTCAAAATCCGCAGCAGGAAAGATTGCTAAGTAACCCGCATACTTTTAACAACCATGCACTAGGTCTTCAAAAGCATATATTCATTTAAAGATGGTATTCAGTATAGGACTGTTGCTGGTTTATTTCCTGATACATCTTGCCACTGTCTGTGGCAATGCTCCACTGACTACTGAAATATAATAGCTGCCTTTTCTTCACCGTACACAATTTGACAGCATTTATTCTTTCCTTCAGTGAACATAATTACTTCACATATGGAACCTGTGATAGCCTACAGGCATCTGAGGGAAACCAGAATCATACAATCTGTCCCCTTTGTGAGCTTAATTTACATTCACAAGTGTCATTTTAATAGTGCCGGCAACATGTAGGATAAAAATTACAGGTCAGCAGCAGCATGTCACAAGAAACTGTGCTTAAGTCAATAACATGGGTATTATTACATTCCGGATAATTTTACAAGGTGGCTTGCCTGGGAAGAACTTGACCCCTATTTCTGATTGTCTTTTTAAAAGTTCTCATAGGTTTTCGTTTTAGAAACAAATGCCACAGATCTACAAACACGTTTATTATAATTAAATAGGTTCTTCTGTGGCCAATAGTTGCACTGTGTGTAGTTGTGTCCTCCGGTGTGACATCATTGTCTTTTTCAGAGCCAGATGGATGTGAGTGTGTTTTAAAGTTTTCATTGTTCACTCATCAGTTGCTCTGAATCATGTGGTCTCCACACGGACTACAAGGGCAGCCTTCTGCCCTATGAGTAACAGAGCGGTGCTGCCAATTGACCCAGGAAAACCTGGCACAGCCATATTTTTTTTTTTTTGTTAAACTGTGGCCTGCTGTGTGTATAAAGGCCAGGCATTTGGGCTGATGGATTTCTTTTATAAAGCAAAAGTCAGCCGCAGTATTTTCACTTTCGCACATGCCTGAGCTATGTGGCCCGTGCAACTAAGAACGAAAACAGATGTGGTATTTAAAGCCAAATCACACCTGCAGCGTGAGCCTGGCGTTCTCCTGACCTCACAGCCTGGCATCACAGACAAGCATCCTAGGAAATCAAACCAAAGGCTAAACGTCTGTCTTTGCACTCCCCAGACTTTGAGAACGCTGTTTCCTTTTTTTTTAAAGAGGGGGGAGATGGATAAGTTCATCTATTATCATTTTTAAAACGAGCACAAAAAATACGCCCCCCCCCCGGAATTTGGGATGACAATGTCTCTTGTTCACATCATTGGCAGTAGCAAATTGCCACTATCCGTATATTACTTTTGCTGCAAACTCGCCAAACTATGTTTCCATCATGGAGAGGAAACCAGCTGCAATGCTCTACAAATGTTACCCACTCTGTTTGGTCAATAAAGGCAGAACATCTGGTTCATAACTCAAGGAAAGAACAGTCACGAAAAGGAGAGGAAGGTACAGAGTGGAGGGGACAGAGATGAAGAGCTGGCTATGGTTGGAGCAATCTTTTCTAGGAGAAATCCCATCCCCTTAGGGCTGCCATATGTCCGGGATTACAAAGGCAGAAGTGACCCCTTTTTTTTGCTCAGGTTTGTGGTGTCCTGGTTTGCTTTTGTTTTCTAAAGGGAGAGCTTCCCTAAAACATATTGTGCACACTTTTAAATAATAATAATAAACACGGCAACCTTAAGTTTTCAGCAACAGAGCATGTAAGAAGTGGGCTGACCCTATGCCTCTCGGACATTGATGTAGTATGAAAAAGGCTGAAGATAGCTCAGTCAGTAGAGCATGAGACTCTTCATCTCAGGGTCATTGATTTGAGCCCTACATTGGGCAAAACGATTTCTTTTCCAATCCTACAGTTCTATGATTCTATGAATTAGAAGAGTGTAATTGTAGGGATAGGGGGACATGGGTGGCGCTGTGGGTTAAACCACAGAGCCTAGGACTTGCTGATCAGAAGGTCGGCGGTTCGAATCCCCGCGATGGGGTGAGCTCCCATTGCTCAGTCCCTGCTCCTGCCAACCTAGCAGTTCGAAAGCACGTCAAAGTGCAAGTAGATATGCTGGCCACATGACCTGGAAGCTGTACCAATAAAGTGAGATGAGTGCCGCAACCCCCGAGTCAGCCACGACTGGACCTAATGGTCAGGGGTCCCTTTACCTTTACCTTTAATTGTAGGGACATAAGGAAGCAGTGACTACCTTCACATCCTGGGTGCATCCCAACCAGTACTGTTTCTCTTCTGCTGCAATTCAGCTTCTGCTAAACCCCTTCATTACCTGTCTAGTTATCTGCTGTGGATGAAGCTTATGTAATTAACCACACAATTAATTTCAGTGGAGTAAATAAGGCAGTAAATAATGTCATTATTTATGTAACATTTGCAAATGAAGAACGATTTCTGTTCTGGGCTTCCAATAGACAAGCAAATTGTGTGGATTTCAACCCACATTTCTAATCCAACATCCCTTCCTGTGGTGGATGTGGGCAAAAAAAGAGACAGGTGCAGAGTAAGTTATCTGCAAATAATGAGAGCAACTCCTATTAGAGAGGATAGTTCATGTACACCAAATTTCCTTCCTCAGTGACACTGGCTCAATCCCTCGCCTGCAGGCTGCAGAGTAAAGCTTTAGGACACAAGGGGTTAAGGATGACAGCGAGGCAGAGCGCCTCAGTAACAGTACCATTTTCAGATGGCACATGGTGAACAGGTATATCACATTTAGAACAGCACAATTCATTGTAGCAGCTTTATTATTTTTTTTAAAAAGCACTCAAAATTTAATGGATCTATATAAGTATGTGCTTATCAAATTTTTAGCTAGGAATTTTCTTTCTGTACTTTATGTAATTGTGAGAAGTATAAGCTAGACTGTTTCATTGTTTTCATTTGTATTTTACTTCTTTCTGTAACTTTGTGTCTTGTAGGGTGCATGATCTTATTCTCTGGATTATTACTCCTTATGCAACTAAGTGGTCAGAGGGCATTTGAAATATATTTAAAGAACGAAACATAGCCCCCTGAACTTGTATGATGGTTGGTTTGCTAAAAATACAATGAAGTCTACCACTACTACCTGTGAGGTGGGTGGCAGGATCAGCTTTGATCCACACACACACACGACAAGTAGAAAAGCAGCAAGTCACAGGCGCTAACCAGCTTAGAACCTTTCTCCATGGTTAGCTAGTTTCCCAGCTTCTCACAGGTGTTAGCTAGATTCCCACATGTCAGCTCAGGGCTTCTCAGGATCAGCCCATATGTGGAGGAGGAAATCTGTTTTGCACACTTGGTGCTGGTATTTCACCATGTTGGTGAAGGTATTTCACCATCTGTCCATTCACTGTTTTCCCATCCAAAATCTACCCTGCCCAAGTTGTTGTAGGCTACGGAGGTAAAATACAGGCACTTTGTTAGATACTGCTGCACACGGATTGCTGCCCAAACAAACTGGTATTTCCCTAGACCTAAATCTGGAAAGAAAGAAAGAAAGAAAGAAAGAAAGAAAGAAAGAGAAAGAAAGAACAGCTAATAATGGATTTCTCATGTCAGGCATGGTAGAATGTGGCCTTTCCATTGAAGTGCTTTGGTTGAGGTGATTGACCAAGAGACAAGCTCAATGTATGGGTCTGAGCAGTTTTGCATTTGCTCTGCCATTTCCCATCAGAAAACGTACTCTTTAGTGCTGAATCGGAACAAATGGCATTCAGTGCTAAACCTCAGGTATCCCTGTGGGAAAGCAGTGGGGCAAACGGAAGTGTGGATGAGCCCTTCAAGAGGTTAAAGTGAGGTGAAGGACAATCTAGGGAGATGATTTCAGTGAGACAAACTGGAAGCAAGAATGCCAGGGCAGAGGACCAGGGAGCAAACCGGGAACAAAAAAAGAAGCAGAGTTTTTGACCAGCACAAAGATGCTTTGACAGGGGTTTTTGGAGGGCAGGAATGGACAGTGGCAAGGGGTGGTTGTGGAGCAAGGCGCTGGGAAAGCTATGGAGGCCCACAGCTTCCTTCAAAGCAATGACTCAAGGAACAGGAGGTCCAGGAATGCCTGCAGCTGATTTTCCAACCGTCCCACACTTAAAAAAGAAAAAGAGTATTTAAAAAACAAAGTCTAAAGCATATTGCTCAAGATAAGAAATGTCTACCTTTCCATGTGATATTTAACAAGCTTGATCTCTTCCATCTATCAAAGATCAGCTTAAGATTTTGCTTGAAAACCTTTTAAGTATGTCTGTGAGCAAACTGGAGGATAACAACTAAAGGGGAAAGATAACTTGATCGTAAAATGGGAGATTGGAATGCTGGTGAAGGAAAGGATGGGAGAGAAAACAGATTATTTGAGCGAAGTGAAAGGAACGAGAGAAGGGAGATTGATTGCTTGATGAAATTCTCAGGTAACAAATATGTTATTTAAGATACATAAAACAAGATATACCTGGGAAAGAAGAGGAGATGCAAGAAGGCAGCAAATGGATTAAATAATAATCAGTTTAAGAATCCAGTAAGATCATGCAGGAGGAGCCAGTACAGACAGCAACTATAGTTTGATCATGATGAAATGGGGACCAAACTAAATGTGGTTCCATTATTTGATGTCCTATTACTACTACAAAGTTGCTACAGATAACAACTATAGCAGGATTGGGGAAGCAGTGGCCTTCCAGATGTTGTCCAATTTCAACCCCCATCAGCTCCAGATATCATGGCAAAAAGTAGGTAAAGATAAAGGACCCCTGGATGGTTAAGTCCAGTCAATGGCTGCGGCACTCATCTTGCTTTCAGGCTGAGGGAGGCGGTGTTTGTCCACAGACAGCTTTCTGGGTCATGTGGCCAGCATGACTAAACCACTACTGGCACATGGAGGGCTGTGATGAGTGCCAGAGCACATGGAAACACCATTTACCTTCCCACCATAGTGGTACCTATTTCTCTACTTGCACAGAAATGCGTTTGAACTGCTAGGTTGGCAGAAGCTGGGACAGAGCAACAGGAGCTCACTCCATTGTGTGGATTTGAACCACCAACCTTCTGATCAGCAAGCCCAAGAGTCTCAGTAGTTTAGACCACAGGGCTACCCTCGTCCCTTTTTGGCCAATAGTAGCTGAACAACAGTGTAAGGCAAAATTCAAAGTCATCTAAAGTACCTAGGCAAACAGAAGTTAACACCCAACATATTGTAATGTTAAGACAAGACGTGACTCTTTGGAAGGTGAGGGCTCCACTGCAGAAACCTTCACTAAAGAGGGTACTTGAAAAAAGGGCTTCTACAGAAGATCTTAAGACACAAGCAGGCTGGTATGGGGAATGTGGCCCCTATATAGGCACTTCTTACTGGAACCAACAGGCAGAGCTGCTAGAATTTTGAGGTGGAATAGGAGGAGACACACCCTCATTCCCAGACTGGCAAAAAAGGATGACTCAAAAATGCACTGCAAGGGGGAAGAAACGACAGCCAACATGAAAACAAAACACTTGGCCACCCAAAGGTAGACCCAAAAGGAGATACCGTGAGAGCAAAGACCCCTTGGAGACTTGGATACTTTAACTACAACTTCCCACATGTGAGACAGTGGGAGAAACGGTAACTGGGACATGACTAATGCTACACTACAAATCCACAAACGTGGGCAGGTAGCAATGTCCTCCAGGATCCATAGTGAACAGAAATTCACAAGGTAATAAACTTCTGCTGTGGATCCTTGAGGGCATTGCTGACAAATGGGATGTAAGAAAGCAGTAGCAAGAGAAGGCGGATCAGCCCAAGAACTTCTGCAGAACTTTGTGGCTGAAAGCAGCATCTGAAGAGGTGGTGGAATTGATCGTGCAGTGTTTAGCAAACATATTTGCAGAAGATATTGTTGTCGTGGGCATCCATCTGTTTTGAGACACAATTAAATGCACTTTCAGGGGTGAAGCCAATCCACCGTGTTAGCAGCACCGAAGTGGCTTCCCTGGGGCACAAACATGGACAGTGCTTATGGGGGTCCTGGGCTGCCCAGATGACAAGCTCGGCCCCACTGAAGTGGTCCAAAGGAAAGCAGAACAATATGTTGGGCACCAGTTTGACTGCAGGAGTTGCCCAACTGTCTTAGGGACGCCACTCTGGATTTGTATAGGGTTTTCTCCATAGCCTTTTCTTCTCCTGAGGATATCCTGCAAGGCTGTGGAGGTTTAGGATGAGAGTTTTCCTTCTCCCAGATGATCTGCCTTCCAATGTTGACAAGCCCCATCTGCCCCTGCAAAGGATGTGGCCAGTAGGTATTTAAATATGTTTGGTGGATAGTATATTAGTATTCGGCACGCAGGTGGCGCTGTGGGTTAAAGCCTCAGCGCCTAGGACTTGCCGATCGAAAGGTCGGCGGTTCGAATCCCCGCGGCGGGGTGCGCTCCCGCTGCTCGGTCCCAGCGCCTGCCAACCTAGCAGTTCGAAAGCACCTCCGGGTGCAAGTAGATAAATAGGGACCGCTTTCTAGCGGGAAGGTAAACGGCGTTTCCATGTGCAGCTCTGGCTCGCCAGAGCAGCGATGTCACGCTGGCCACGTGACCCGGAAGTGTCTCCGGACAGCGCTGGCCCCTGGCCTCTTGAGTGAGATGGGCGCACAACCCCAGAGTCTGTCAAGACTGGCCCGTATGGGCAGGGGTACCTTTACCTTTACCTTTTATATTAGTATTCAGATGCCAAAGGAAAGCTGCAGAACATTTTCAACAAAATGAATTTTGGTTTTCCAGGCCATTGAGCAGCCACTAGAAAATCTAGAGGGTGTTTGTGTGGACAGAATAGTGTGGCTTCACAAGACTTAAAATACATGGTGAAATGTACATTTTATAAAAAGAAACATTTACTGGCAGGGGAAATAGGTTTACAAGAGAAAAAGAAATTTATCTTTAAAAACAAACCTATGAGGTATCGCTCTTTAAGAATATGAAGTATAGGTGACAGGGAGGAAAAGGAATAAAGGAAACCAAAGGTGTGTGAAATGGGGAGTTGGAATATAATTTATAAACGGAGTTGGATATGAATAAACGCTGGGCAGAACTGTTGATACGAAGTGATGCAAAGTGTGAGGAAGATGAAATCAGTTGTGATGGAACACATTCACAAAATGAGGGGCTACTTCAAGAAATGATTGAAGAGAAGTTAGAAGCGGGAGGAGGGAAGCAAGAGGAAGGTCTGGCTATCACTGCATAAAAAAAGGTAAAGGTACCCCTGCCCGTACGGGCCAGTCTTGACAGACTCTGGGGTTGTGCGCCCATCTCACTTAAGAGGCCAGGGGCCAGCGCTGTCCGGAGACACTTCCGGGTCACGTGGCCAGCGTGACAAAGCTGCATCTGGCGAGCCAGAGCCGCACACGGAAACGCCGTTTACCTTCCCGCTGGTAAGCGGTCCCTATTTATCTACTTGCACCCGGAGGTGCTTTCGAACTGCTAGGTTGGCAGGCGCTGGGACCGAGCAGCGGGAGCGCACCCCGCCGCAGGGATTCGAACCGCCGACCTTTCGATCGGCAAGTCCTAGGCGCTGAGGCTTTAACCCACAGCGCCACCTGCGTCCCTTTATGACTGCATACAGCAGATTTAAGAAAAATGGGTTGGGGGGTATGTTGACCTAAAAGGATTAGCATAATAATAGAGGGGGTGGGAAATGGACTGAAGCAGACAAAGAGGTGCAGAAACCCAGGCTTCTAATCTGCCATATGAATCAGACCTTGATTACAAGTGTATTTGCAAGTCTTTAGACCTAAGGAGGCCGATGACAGTTAAGGCCAACACTTGTCAGGTAAATCTGAAAGCCAACAGAAAATAAACCAAAATTCATTCCGCCTCTTCATGGGAAATACAATTTAACATGGGGAGATTATAAATGTAAAATACTTGTGATACAAGCATTTTTGTCCTGACATTTTGTTGCAGATTTCAAAGCCAACCAAATGTCTACATAATGGACAAATATGCCATTGTACCTGGCCTAATTTTAGCTGTAGGCATGGTCTGATTGGTGTGTGAGAGAGTGAGAATGAGATTGATTTGATTTATTTATATTTCTATGCTGCTTTTCTTTCACACACACACACACACACACACACACACACACACACACTTCAGTCAAGAGCCAGTAGAGAAGTTAAGAAGAAAACAGAGTACATGAAACACAGTGTAATGCATTAAGTACAGTATTAAATGTAGAATTAAAACAATCCCAGAGAAGCTTACCAACAATAAATAATAATAAAATGAAGGGACATAAGAAAGGTAAAAGGAAAAGTAAAGGACCCCCGGACTCCAGTCAAAGGAGACGCTGGGGTTGCGGCACTCATCTCACTTTCAGGCCAAGGGAGCCGATGTTTGTCCACAGATAGTTTTCTGGGTCATGTGGCCAGCATGACTAAACCGCTACTGGCGCACAGAGGCATTGACGAGTTGAGTGCCAGAGCGTACGGAAATGTCGTTTACTTTCCCGCCGGAGCGGTACCTGTTTATCTGCTTGCACTGGCATGCTTTCAAGCTGCTAGGTTGGCAGGAGTTGGGACAATGGGAGCTCACCCTGTCGCTGGGATTCAAACTGCTGACCTTCTGATCAGCAAGCCCAAGAGGCTCAGTGGTTTAAACCACAGCGCCATGCACGTCCCTACATAAAAGAACATCACAAGTACAGCATAACTCACATAGAATAATTAACAAATCATCAGTGAAACAATTGCAATCTATGAAACACAATTGAAGCCAAAGTAATATTAAATGATTAACAAATCAATACAGCCAATGTTATTTTTCTAGAAAAAGAGGTGCTGGGACTCACCATGAAACCTCCCTTTTTCTCTTATAATGACAGTGGCACCCATCTGAGAGGCACCGGAAATGAGTTCCAGCGAGTTCTGACTGAATAAAAGCCCAAAATACAGCCTTAATAACATATAATACAATAATAACAGCATTAACAAAAGGGCAACCAAAAAATAAACTAAGCACCATTAAGTTCAAACACACACACACACACACACACACACACACACACTCTCCCATGACTCATAATCTTTGTTCATTTCATTAAAATAAACATGTACATAATGGCTGTGGCAGCAACTTCCTTTTGAAGGTTCCTTGGGCTGGGTACGTTGGGCTGAAATCAACCACCCAGTGATGGAAAGAGAGTGAGAGAGTGAGAGAGGTATTCCATCACTGGCCTTCCCTTGTTAGAGAGCTAGTTTGGTGTAGTGGTTAAGAGCGGTAGACTTGTAATCTGGTGAACCGGGTTCGTGCCTCCGCTCCTCCACATGCAGCTGCTGGGTGACCTTGGGTTAGTCACACTTCTCTGAAGTTTCTCAGCCTCACTCACCACACAGAGTGTTTGTTGTGGGGGAGGAAGGGAAAGGAGAATGTTAGCCGCTTTGAGACTCCTTCGGGTAGTGATAAAGTGGGAAATCAAATCCAAACTCTTCTTCTTCTTCCTCTTCTTATACTGGTTCCTTCCAAAAAATAAAAATAATTATAATAGATCATCAATAGACAGGTTGAATCTCTTGACAGATTGTAGGCTGTCCAGCTGTTTGGAACCTTCTGAGTTTTTCTACTGAGGGCTGATCTCTCTCTCTCTCTCTCTCTCTCTCTCTCTCTCTCTCTCTCTCTCACACACACACACACACACACACACACACACGCAGGAGAGAAATTTTGGATTTACTTTCTCAAAGAATATCCCAGGTTCAGTCCCCAGCTTCTCCAAATAGGACCAGAAAAGATCCCTGCCTTAAATCCTGGACAACAGCCTTTTCTGTTCCTAATGAAGTGTGTGTGTCGGGGGGGGGGGGGGAGACGAATAGGTTGTTTTGCGGTGGAATTTCGAGGAACTGAAGGATTTAAGTATACATAAAAATTGAGGAATTATAGGAACAGCTTATAGGAACAGCTGTCCAATTTTGTGAAATCTACAGTCGTTTGGGGTTGTAACACCTGCACGACTCTTACAGCAGCTATTGTGCTAGAAAGAGCTGCCTCTGAAAGGTTGTGAACTGGGCAACAAGATAGTTGTGAGGTTTGGCAGGGATGGGTGGTTTGTCGAATGGACCCGCAGGAAGATCTCAATAAACTCTGAAGGGGCCTACAGACTCCCACTTTGAAAACCGCTTTTAAGCAAAAACCAGAGTCCTACCAGCGTTCAGCATTTCATATACTTCCATCGTAGCAGGGAGATCCTGTTTTGTTCCTCCCCTTGTAAATTATTACATGCTCCAGAGACTTCAGTGTCAGGAAGCAAGAGATAAGTGGTACGCTGTGATTATGTGTGTTTTTCTCTTTCCCATCTGCAATAATACGATTCAGTGCCTGGTTTTACTGGAAATGATTGCCAGTGGGGAAGACAGGATGGTACATATTACAATTATAAGCCAAAGCTGCTAAAAATAAAAATGCATGGCAAAAATACATGCATTCTCATGTGCAGATCTAAATATGCTCCGAGTCACACAAGGCTACCCAGGAAATTTCCCCATCCCATTTATTTAGATTGGGACAGGCCAATCTGCACATGAGGGTTTCTGTTCTGCTTTGAAACTGATAGTGTGTTAGGGAAGCTGCACGTGTGGATGAAGGTTCCCTGGATAAGAATGGTTGGAGAGAGAACAAAAGAATCATAGAGTTGGAATGGACCCCAAGGGTCATCTAGTCCAACCCCCTGCAATGCAACTAAAGCATCCATAGCAGATTGCCTCCCAACCTCTGCTTAAAAAAAGACAGCTTGCAGTTTGAGGCCCATTGACAGGCCTGTCACCAATGGCTGCCCAGTCAGACACTGGCCAGGAATCAGAATTCAAGAGAGTCCTTTCAGCTTTTTATAAAAAATAAGTATTTTTTTTTAAAAGATCTTACCAGCCACTGCTGCAAACCACAGTGGTTGCAAAAATATTCTCCTGGTCACCTCACCCAGAATGCTCAGCTCTGAAGAAGGAACTCCACTTTGTCTATTTCTCAGCTAGCTCCTAGAGGGCTCCCTCAATAAAATATTTGAGGGGGCCAACCCCCCCCCCCAGTTCACAGGCATTGCCATTCAAATTGCATGTGTGTACTGCGTCATGTGGGGATGCGGGAGGCACTGTGATGTAAGCCACTGAGCCTTGGGCTTGCAGATCAGAAGGTTGGTGGTTCAAATCCCCGTGACAGGGTGAGCTCCTGTTGCTCAGTCCCAGTTCCTGCCAACCTAGCAGTCTGAAAGCACCTCAAAGTGCAAGTAGATAAATAGGTACCGCTCTGGCGGGAAGGTAGATGGCGTTTCCGAGCACTGCTCTGGTTTCACCAGAAGTGACTTAGTCATGCTGGCCACATGACCTGGAAAAACTGTTTGCGTGTTGAGTCCCACAATGCCACCCCACCAAAAAAGTCACACTTCACATATCAATTTTTGTTTAAGGTTTTTGGCATAATTTTGGCCACAACTTTATTCAAATACAAAAAATGTGAGTGGTTGCTTAGGCATTGGTTATGACTATCTGTCCTTGCCCCAGGGACAGAGCTGACTTCCGGATTCCAGCAGAAGCCAGCGTGGGAAACAAGTATTGGGTGAGAAAATGAAGCTGGGTATCAGTCCCTCACTTCTCACCCTCATGTTCCTGTGGGGCTTGCACGGCCCAAGTCCAACTCCGGGGACAAGGACGAAAAGAATGGCAAGCCCCTGGATTCCTTTAACGGAATTCCCTTTCCGCACCACCATTGGAGGGGTAGGCACTTACCCCTCCATCAACCAATTTTAACCAATGCCTAACCGCCAACCTTACAAGTTGTGACGATTTGCTACGCAGTAGGCAAAAACCAAATGGCACCAGCCAATCTGCCAGATGGCAAAATTCCTACCAGGGCCCTGCACCAAGGCGGACGACCCCATGACAGGCATAGCAAGGTCAAGCGAACCAGAAACCGCCCCCCCCCCCTATTAAAGGGAGGGTGGGCGAGTGATCCGGTGCAAAAGCCAAGAGGACGCCCAGCGTTAGGCATCCTGCATTTATAGCCTGTGATCCCTCCTCCAAAATTGGCAACATTCTAAACTCCCCAGTAACCCAATTAACCCCTTAAGGGCTTGGTTTTCCCCAAATCTGCCCAGTAACAACAGGATGGCTTGTATTCCCCAACCGCAACACATGCTCTCATTTTAGGGAGAACACGTTCTGTGGACAAATGCTTGCTCTCTTGGCCTCAGATGAGCACCACAACCCCAAAGTCATTCGTGACTGGACTTAACTGTCAGGGGTCTCTTTACTTTTTTACTGTGTCATGTGATTGATTATGCAAGCTGAGGCTCACCTCTCCCCCCCCCCCAATTTTTTATTCAATTTGGGACCCCTGTTCTCAGATCTCAGAGGTGGCAGAGAAGCTGCTCCAAACTGCTTGGAGGAACTGCACACTGTTGGGATGAGGCCCAAGAGGCAGCTCCACAGTCCCTTTCTCCCTGCTTTGCCCCTTCAGCTTGGGACGGTCAGTCCCTTTGCCTGACTATCATCAGAAGGTGGCTCTAGGGAGGCTTGTTAACATTTTTGTGGGGAGCATGTGCTCTAGGTAAATATATCTGAGTTCTCTGTGCAGAGGCATTAGCAGTTCGGAAACTGTGGCTGAAATGAGAGCATTGAAGGGCAGGAGAATCTGTGCACATTTTGTAATTAGCTATCAGTACCACAGTACAAAATAATAAGAAGCCATCCATTGTCTCTGATGTTCTAAAGTGGTTTTTCTTCTTCTCCTCAGCTGATTAGTTTTCAGTGAGATTTGAGGCTACTCAGTACCTCGGTGCATCCCATTCATAATTCTTTGGAAATGCTTTTTTAATCTTTTAAAAGAAAACATTGACTAACTAGAGGGAAAATGTGCTATTAAGAAGAGAGAGGAGGCTGCGTTTTTCTTCAGTTGGTTGAAAATCCATATTTCTTATAACACTGAGGGGAAACTGGAAAAAAAAGAAAAGGAAAGAAAGAAGTAGTTGCTTGTGTTAGGGCCATATGGGAGTCATTTAGGGGATTGTGTCCATTTACTGTTCAATAAAACATGAACGCTTACCATAGCAACCGCCGTGGCATGTGGTATAATGCTGCCTCTGAGATGCAGGATGCAGCATTTAATAGAAGAAAAATGCTAGTTTTGAGAGCGTAACGAACCCAAGAATACTTTTCGTGATAATTTTCTTTTTTAACACCAGAAAACAATTTTGTTCAACAAAGCACTTCCTCCTACCAAGTAAATACAAAAAAAAGAGCATAGATAATAATTAATTCTCTGTGTTACTTTCCATTTTGGAAGGTCTTGTTTAGTGGTGTTAAAAGAGGTTGTCTGTTCAATGGAATCAGCACAACCACACAGTTTTGTTGCAGCCATAGTGACAGATTGTGATTTTATCATCCTTCTGTTGGTGCTGTAGAACCATAGGGAGAGGCAGATTTGGGCCCAAGAAGGTGAAATGCTTCATTTTTTAATTTTTTGCAACCACTTCTGTGCTGTATACCCCATGCAGAACCATTTTCTGTGATTATCTACCTCAGAGTCAGAAACAGAATCTATTTCTGGGTACCTTTACCTCAGTTAGCATCCATTTCTGTGTTGTCTACCTCAGACAGAACCCCTTCCTGCTTGGCTTCCTTGTATACTCCAGAGCTTACGGTGAGGAAACAAACTGGGTGATGGGTTGAAGACAAGTGGAAGAAAACACCAGTTGCATACCCTCCAACATTTCTCTGATGAAAATAGGGATGTCCCATTCCATAATAATAATTTTACTATTTATACCCAACACATCGTACTGGGTTGCCCCGGACACTCTAGGCAACTTTCTACATATATAAAAACATAACAAAATATTAAACATTAAAAAAAAACCTTCCTTATAAAGGTTTGCCTTCAGATGTCTGGAGGCATACCCTCCAGTGAAAAT
The DNA here is from genome assembly GCF_964106915.1 of Podarcis gaigeae. Classification (NCBI taxonomy): domain Eukaryota; kingdom Metazoa; phylum Chordata; class Lepidosauria; order Squamata; family Lacertidae; genus Podarcis; species Podarcis gaigeae. The sequence goes on along the minus strand of NC_139682.1, from coordinate 74,803,989 downwards.
AGGGACATCCTACCATACCCTCCAACTTTTCTCGGTTGAAAATAGGGATGCCCTACTGAAAAGTGGGACATTCTGGGATCATATCAGAAACTGGGATGGCTTCTCTAAATTAGGGACATCCCTGGGGAAGAATGGGACACTTGGAACGGCTGCAGTTGAATGCAACCCAACTCGGTGAGGGTTTATGATCGAGCCTATCGTGTGGCAGTGAAAGCTGGGAGGAAGGCATGCTTTGCTGCCTCCATTGTATCCTCATTGTGCCAGCAGAGTTTACTTCCTGTGATATTTCAAGAAGTCACTACTTAGGATTTAGAGTGCTTCTCACATTCCCTTTCATCAAACTCGTCTGGGCTGTGTTCAACTTCAGTTTCAATCTTTATTGGGAATGTATCAGATTAATCATGCGTATTAATTACAAACTGTGCGTTATTATTTATCCATGATAAAAGTGTGTTCTTTGTGCAAAGATTCATAGCAAAATAACATTTCTCACCAGCAGAAGTAAATTAAATTGAAGTAAGACCCCTAATACCACCATCTGTACAAGTAAATTACTTTCCGAGTAATTAAATATGCATATCTGAGCTGCACACTGTACAGATGAACCAGGTTTTATTGAAGCAATATGCTTATAAATCCCTTAGGTATTAAAGATGAAGTATCATTGGCATTTTGTATTCATGCAGCTATGAATAAGGAGTACATGTGAGTGAGTGTGTGCGTTTGTCTGTCTGTCTGTGGGCTGAATGGGCGTCATATTATGGCTGTCACATATTTTTTTAGGGATGTGTTTGATTAACTTTTCATGATTAATTATTATTTGCCAGCAAATAACCAACATGATCAGTCTATTTATATTGGTGACATTTCACAGAGATGTAAGGCTCCATAAGCTATATTAATATTGCATGTGTTTGAATTTACAACGGCAGGACGCTCGCTTGCCTTCTCCGGGTTCTGTGAAAGTGGAACAATGCTGTGAAACTACTTTTCATTATATCAAGGGAATTCATTACAGCTGCATTCGTCCCTCCATGAAATACCAGTAGGCAACCAGTTGGAATCCATAGTCACAGCCCTTTATTAGATCATCAGAGTTTGTAGCCCATAACAAATACAAGTACAGAAAGGAACAATATCGTTAAGAAATGACTCACCTACTACCCAGCCGGCCATGGGTCTTGCAGAATAGCAACTCGCTGGCTAGAAATGTCTGACCTTGGCCCTGCGGCTATCAACACCCTGTTTTCACAAAAGAGAACAAATGAGCAGCGTGTTCAAGTTATCAAGTTATATGGAAGGATTCACAGGGCTATGTTTTTCACACAGTGACTGAAATGATCTCAAGGTAATATGTACACCTGAAGCTTTCGGCACTCTTTTTTTTTAAAAATATGATGGTTTAGTATACGTGGGTATTAGATGTCAATGGGGGCTAATTTGCCCATGATGAGCTGGTAAACAACTGAATGAGACTTTGGTGTGTTCTCTGAATTCACTCTTAGTGATCTGAAAATAGAAACTTCTTTAGTAGAGGGAGTAAAGGGGGGGGGGAGGACCCAGGAGCAGTATCCTGAGCCTTAAAAAAGGAGCTTTGTGGCCGCAGAAATTGCAAGATAGAGAGGAAAGTTACTATAACTGCATGCCATGGGAACTGTGACAAAATAACAACATTAAAAAAAGTGCATCATTGTTTCCTTAGATTTTCTCCCACATTTAAATATGGATACAACCAGTGCTTCTTCTTCTTTTTTCTTTTTTTGGAAAAAAAAAGGTGTCAGTACAGTGGTACCTCAGGTTAAGTATTTAATTCGTTCCGGATGTCCATACTTAACCTGAAACTGTTCTTAACCTGAAGCACCACTTTAGCTAATGGGGCCTCCTGCTGCTGCCGCGCCACCGGAGCCAGATTTCTGTTCTCATCCTGAAGCAAAGTTCTTAACCTGACGCACTATTTCTGGGTTAGCGGAGTCTGTAACCTGAAGCATCTGTAACCTGAAGCGTATGTAACCCGAGGTACCACTGTACTCACCATGAAGTTGTTGCAACTGGTGCCACTGGAGAGAATCACTACATGATCTGCAAGCGATCAAAACCTCTTAGTGCTCTCCTTGGTTGCCCCTTCTAAAAACAGTGCATTTTAGAGCCAGTTACCTGTTGAATCTCCTGCCAGCCTCACTTAGATCCGCTTTTACTGAGCTGTGTTTCCAAGCTATGCCCTCTGCCGTCCTGGACGGATGATATAACAGGGTACCATACGAAGACAGACTCTGTATATGTAGGCAACCGCAGGTGGAAGATATCTTGCACTGTTTACTATATTGACCACTATACATTGGACCCAGGAGGTGATTTCTCACCTTTCTGTCCAAACAGGAAAGATTTCTCTCCCCGGCAGAGAAGGTCCTATGGCTTCTTAGCGATGTAAATGCTTTAGTGACTCATAAAGTCGCCCTTTTTCCTTTGGCGGCCAAAAAGATCAGAAATAAGATCCAGGACAATATATCAGTGAACTGTAAGGGAGATGCAGAGATCTAAATAGATACCATTATTTGTGGCACGACACCCCTTTTGCTTGTATTTATTTTTGGATTCAGATTTGTCATATTCAATGGCTAGTATAATAAAGTTATTTCGATTAGATTGGCATTGTTACGGTAAGTGCCACAGTTTTAACATGTGGAGGGAAAGGTGCTGGTACTGTCTACCCCTGAGTACCCCCAGAAAACAAATCACTAGATATGACTGCAGATAGTCTAAAACCAGAAATAACTTAGTCATGATATTACTTTAATGTCGTTGCGAGTAGTGCTTGTAGTCTGAATGAGTCAAATGAATGAGCCTTCTTTTGTTATGAAACCCTGCTGTGCAGATGTGCTTGCACATCAGCCAACAGACTATATCAAATGCCCTATGTCTAAGTTTCCATTGTCACCCAGTAGCCATATTGGTTCATTTGCTTGCAGAATAATTGAGACTTCATTCTTTTTTCTTTTCTTTTTGTAAGAGGTAGCTGCTTGCAGCCTCAGTTGCAGACACACCGCACATTTAAAGCACATTGCTTCTGACAAAGATGTAGTTTACCTTTCATAGAGTTACAATTTCCAGAACATTTAGCAAACCACAGTTTCCATGTTTCTTTGGGGGAAGTCATGTGCTTTAAATCTGATTTTAATTTTCTGTAAATATGGGGTGTGCACTCCTTAACCAAGACTTTGGCTGATTGACATCCAGTGCCCTTTTTAAATGTGTTGGGGAGGGGGTGCATTATTGGGTTGTTCCTGTTTTTGTTTTTATTATGTATTTTGTGTTTTTATATTGTGTTTTTATATCATAACTGCCCTGAGACCTGCAGGTATAGGGTGGTATAAAAATTAAATAAATAAAAATAATAAGCCATGACTTTTTTTTTAAAAGGGGAACTGCTGTGCATGATTTTGCTATGATTGACAATATACTGCTGCAATCCGGAGTACTCTTAGTAGGGATTACATCTAACTAAAAACATTGGAGCTTACTTAAAAGGAAACATCCTTAGGATAATTAACACGGGACATTCCTTTGGAGAGCTACAAAACTGGTGCTATAAACCCCATGCCTTGAAAATTATTATATGTTGCTATATGAAACAACAACAAAAAACCCCCAATGTATTGTGCAAGAGCAGGAGGGAGAGATAAATAAAAATGTTCTGCCTTCGGTTTTGCTATCTAACAGTAACATGCCTCAAAATTGTATTGAGAGATGGATATTAAGTCTCCACTTGCCATTTCTAACCATTAAGGCATCATTTTGTTCAGGGACCGTTGAGCCTTTTGCAAGCTAGGAGTAGCATATCCCATCAGGATTTCCTCCTCCTCTGTCTAGCTTTCATCTACTTAGACAAAATTGAGTTAAGAAAGAAACCTTCACCTGAAAAGCTTTTTGCTGGTTGCTGTATCTTTAAAGCTTTAAAAGCCTTTTCCCCCTTTGCGTTGCTCTTTCCTCTTTTTTTGTGGAAAAGGTCCCTATTTTTCTTATATTTCCCCCTAGAGAAACAGCATCATTTGAACATTTTTTATTTTGGGGGGTGGGGGGTTGGTTAGCTGCATTTCATTGTGAAAGAATAAGTCAGGGCAGATCAATCATACGGACATTTTTATGGAGTACAGGGGAGGAGGGGAGCAAGGCCCCCAAATAAAAATCTACATTTCACTGTCCAAAGTACAGATATTTTTACAACCAGCCCTGCCCTTAACAACCCTCACATCTCCATTTGCCAACAGCATGCTAATGTTCCAGAGAGATATCTGTTAATGCTTCCTTCTCCCTCATTAATGGGAATGCTATTTTGTGGAGGAGTATCACACCTAATGTGCAAATCTTAGTCATTTTTACCAAATAATAAAACCTTTTTATCCTCTGCTGGTGTTTACTTTTCAGCGCCTGCAAGTTTTTTGTATCTGGGAAATAGCCTTGGCCAATTTTGTATCGATGTGGTAAGATGAGAAACAAGCAGATATCAAATGAAAATGAAGTATCTTAATAGATATGGGCCGGAGGCACTGCAAAACACTATCATGCATTTCCATTTTCTCTGATCCTCCTAAACACTTCAGATTTCACCTTTTCACCTTTGAACAAGATGGCACTGACTTTGATCTTTTCAATTTTGTTCAACTCCAGGCGAGGGCAAACTACTTGAAGACTGTTATCATTTAGATCTTTGACTCCATCTCACCTCCCTGCTGTCGCCCTGTTTTTTGTTTTAAATAAAAATAAAACAAGCTTGAAAAAAACTGTGTTCAATATTGGTTTTAGCATTTAAAGTCAATACTCTACGTCATTTTACCATAAAACCGAATATGTGCATAAAAATAAAATCTACAGTTGCAAGATTGAAATAACAGCCATTTAAAGGATCCAAGTACTGCTTTGTATAATGCTTTTTTAATTGAAAAAGAAATTATAGGAATCCTGGTCACTGAAAATGTAATGCAGCTGTGGTGATACATCACATTATGCTCACAGTTCAACAGCATAGTCAGAGAGAAACAAACTTTCCATCACAGATTTGCCGTATTTTTCGCCCTATAGGACGCACTTTTTCCCCTCCAAAAATGAAGGGGAAATGTGTGTGCGTCCTATGGGGTGAATGCAGGCTTCCCCGGGCTTCCTGCAGCTCTGCGCCACCCTCCGGATCCCGGCGCAAAGCCGCGCGGGGCTCCGGAGGGTAGCACAGAGCTGCTTGCGCTCCAGGGCTTCCTGCAGCTCTGCGCCACCCTCCGGAGCCGGGTGCGAAGCTGCGCGGAGCTCCGGAGGGTGGCGCAGAGCTGCCTGCATTCCGAAGCCTGGTGCGCGCTGAAGAGTGCGCCTGGGCTTCGCACACCTCTCCGCAAGCCTGGGGAGACCGGCGCGGCTCCCTAGGCTTGTGGATAGCAGGCTGTTCTGGGGGCTGGGGTCGGGGGAAGCTTGGGCTTCCCCCGCGCCTGCCCCGTGCCTGGGGGGGGGGGAATAATTTTTTTCTTTATTTCCCCCCCCCCCAAAAAAAAATTGGGTGCGTCCTATGGGGCGAAAAATATGGTACATGTTCACAGACACACAGATTTGTAAGATGAGCTTGTTAACCATTTTGCAGCATCCTGTACACAAATGCTTGCCATAAGTTTTCAGTTATTTTGAGTTTACCTCATGTATTCATTTAATTGCAAAAAAGCAAAAAAGGTTAGCCGTGTTGTTCTATAAGAAAATTCATATTGGGGCAATATTGCTCCCCATTTTTATTATACGAAACAAAATACCACAAAATAGTGTGCAGGCTTTCAAGTTTTTCAGAACTCTTCATCAAACTAGCTAGCAAACAGAGAAATGGTCGTGGTGGTTATTTCTTTTTTTGGGGGGGTTGATATTGAAACCATGGAGTCTACATGCACTCACTGTCTGAAAAATGGAATGGGGAAGAGGCAGCAAAAATTCAAATGAGGTTCTTTTTAGTACTACAGAGGTATCAAAACAAGAAGTATAATTTAGCTGATTCCTCATCTCTGGCAACACAAGAACAGGCTGTTGCTCAGGCCTCTACCCATCCTTAAGCAAAGCATGCAGATTTCTTGACAGGTGGAAGATAGGAATTGACAGGAACTAGGAAGTATTTATGTTAGCAAAGGTGAGATGGTGTGCTAGGCAAAAAGCTAAATAGGGCAGCTTTATCTAGCAGTTTGGAGATACAGGCTCTGTGGATTCGACAATGGCCAACCCTGCCCCATGGCAGGGTTTCCCAAACTTGGGTCTCCAGTTGTTTTTGGACTACTGTTCCCATCATCCCGGACCACTGGTCCTGCTAACAAAGGATGATGGGAGTTGTAGTCCAAAAAAACAACTGGACACCCAAGTTTGGGGACTGCTGATCTAGCCTGATGAAGAGCACTGGAGAACTCAAATGCTTGCACACTATTTTGTGATATTTTAATTCACACCAAAGAGGAACAAATCAAGAGCTTCAGGGTGGGGTAACAACAACAACAACAGATTTATATATCACCCTTTATCAAAAGATCTCAGGACGGTTCACTAGATAAAAATACAAGGTGAAAGCACAAATAAATAGTTAAAACAAAATAATACCCTGCTCCCACAAACACATGAAAAAGAGTATCGGATTTCAGTCAGCACAAGGCCTGGTTGAAGGGGAGCATTTTTGCCTGACACCTAAAGGTGTTTAATGAAGTTGCCCTATGAACCTCCCTGGGGAGAGCATTCCGCAAACGGGGAGCCATCGCAGAAGAGGCTTGTTCTTTGTTGCCACCCTCTGGTCCTCATGTGTAGGAAGCACACGAAGAAGGGCCTCAGATGATGATCACAGAGTCCGGGTGGGTTTAGGTATTTTAAAAAAAACTATCATTCCATCTTATGGAGCAAATTCCCAAACTACAAAGAATCTCAAAACAGTTTCAGGTGTTTCATTTGCCTTAGTCCACTCTACTTCACCTTGGGGAGGAGTTGCGGTGGATCATGTCAGCGATCAGCTGGCCAATCCACTGACTGGTGGGGGCGTGACTGGGACCATTTAAGCTGTGACGCGAACCAGAGGGCTTCCTCTTGGCTTGCTTCTTCTATCTCCCTTCCTTCCTCCCTTCCTCCCTTCCTCCCTCTCTATTTTGCAGGTTTTTCTTCTTTGGCCTTGCTATGGACCTCGGTTGGTCGCCATTGAGGGGCCTGGTAGGAATTTTTCCACTTGGCAAATTGGCTTGGGCCATTTCATTTTCGCCTAACTTGTAGTAATCGTCACAACTTTGTAAGGTTTGGCAGTTAGGCATTGGTTGATCTTATGATGGGGAGGGGAGGTGCAGCCATCAACCAAGCTTAAGGGTATTCCGTTAAAGGAATCTGGGGGCGTGGATCTTGTCCGAAGCCTGGGGTAGGGCTAGGGCCCTGCCACGACCCTGGCAGGAACACCTGGGGGAGCTTGAGTTGGTATGCATCGATGGGGCTCCCCCTTCTGGTGGTTTACCCTTACCAGACTTCCTGCACATCGGGCAGGAGTCAGATATAGTCGGGTCCATTCAATGCCTAAGCCAATACCACTCACATTCTGTAATCAATAAAGTTGTGGCCAAAATTTGCCCAATAACGTTAATCTAATATTTTGTGTCCTGGTGTGTTTTATTCTTCAATGAGGTGGTGGTTGTGGGGACTTGACACACAAATGTAAGTGCATCCCCTTTCCTGTATATGCATTTTGTTGCTCTGAAGCTTCTCCAAGTCTCCTTAACTAGTAAAGAGCTGTATCTCTCTTTACAACCATCAAGTGCCATTTTAAACCATGGTAGAAATTGTTAATTTTTATTTAGGATTCCCTTCTCCTTTTCTTTCTTTGCACTTATTTTACATCTGAAAATCAATTATCTCCCCAATGCCTTCCCATTCAGGTTTGCTGTTTCATTTCCCCTAAAATAACCTACTTCAATGGCTGATCTTGCAGAGGAATATCGAGTGCAAACAGTTCAATTAAAACAAAAATCACTTTAGGTAAATGTCTACCCATCATACCACACGTGAACCTCTGGGAGACAGCATTCATGTTGTCTTCATTTTGGGGAATAATATTTCCCATGGTGCCAACCTGTCCTCTACTCTGGCTATATTTTTGGTTTGTCTGACCCTTTCGACAGAGCAATATGTCAGAGACCAAATTATTTCCTATGTCAACTGTCTCCTGCCTTCCTTCACCCATGTTACCCCTAAATAATTCAGTTTATATATTTCAGGTTGCTCCAACTAGCTTGTAGTCCAGAAATATTTGCCCAGACATGTTATCCTTGGGAAACAAAGGCCAGTGTTACCCATTATGTCAGTCATGTGGAGGCTGGTTGATAACATTTCCATGTGGCAGCTCCCGTTACACTGCATATCTATCACATGAACCCGTATACCCCACCTTGATCACTGAGATCACTGGCAGGAGCATCGTTGGTCCTTCCCCAAATTGGGTGAGGCTCATTTGACAATAACAAGAAACTGAGCCTTTGGTGCCATCAGCCCCAGTCCTGTGGAATACTCTGCCAATAGAGATTCAGTAGGTGCCTTCTGTGCCAGCTTTTAAACACCTGCTGAAAACTTTGGTCTTCTGCCAAGCCTATACCATCAATTAAGAATACATCCTTCCACAATGGTTAATTGATTTCTTCTTTATGGTTTTTATTGTACGGTTTTATCCTTGTCTGGGGTTTTTCTTTTGTTGTAAACTGCACACACACACACGACACAGTGGTATACAAATATTCAATAAAACATGCATACATATATTATGTAAGGTTAAAGGTAAAGGACCCCTGGATGGTTAAGTCCAGTCAAAGGTGACTATGGGGTTACTGTGCTCATCTTGCTTTTCAGGCTGAGGGAGCCGGCGTTTGTCCGCAGACAGCTTTTCCAGGTCATGTGGCCAGCATGACTAAACTGCTTCTGGTGCAACAGGACACCGTGAAAAGTGCCAGAGTGCATGGAAACACCGTTTACTTTCCCACCGCAGCGGTACCTATTTATCTACTTGCACTTTCGAACTGCTAGGCTGGCAGAACCTTGGACAGAGCAATGGGAACTCACCCCATCACATGGACTCTAGCCTTCCGCTCGGCAAGTCCAAGAGGCTCAGTGGTTTAGACCACAGTGTCACCCGTGTCCCTTAAATATCATGTCGACCAGGTGTGGAGAACCTTTAGTCCTCCAGATGTTGTTCAACTACAATTCCCATCAACCCTGGCCATTGGCCACCCTGACGGGGCTGATGGGAGTTGCAGCTGTAGCAACATCTGAAAGGTCAAAGGTTCTCCAAACCCAATGCAGACTCACCACATAGATCACACAGGTTCATGACCTAAGGGACAACTAGGCCTTACATAACACAGACATTTTGGGATTTCATTTCCAAGCAGGCATCTTCAACTCTGACTGAGGACCCTCTGTGCTTTGCTCTAGTCTGAGATTAATAGCATTTCAGGCCAATATTGATGGGGAAAGGTGACGGCTGTAGGGAGCTCACAACCACTAATGCGACAAGCTTAATGCAGTTTTCTTGCAACTTAATTCTGCAGCAAATGAAATAGGAATGATTCATAAATTAATGTGGTTCGGCCAAAGGACTTCACAAATTACCATGAAAGAATGGCTTTCTCTTTCTGCACATACTTGGTTGGGAATTGTGGGAGATTTAAAAAATGTGGGAGACTTGGTAGGGAAACCCTAACTGCCTATTAAAAGAACTCTAAAGGAAAAAAAGGTGTAAAAAAGCATGTTTACTCAGAAGTAAATTCCCCTTTGTCCAGTGGCACTTCAATGTTTCAATGTGTTTAGGACCTGAAGCCCCCATTTCAAGTTTTCATTACTTTAAAAAATACATGAATTCAGTACCAAAAATAAAAATCAGGCTTGGCATTTTAATAATTGTTTTCATTTAATTTGTTTTCCTAGAGGGATTTAAATCACCATTCCTAGATGCATCATAAGCAAAAACATCCATTAGAACCCATTCATTAAGACTAATCAGTAGATTTAAACCTCATTTCCCCTGCTTGTAAATTCTGAGCTGTCCACTTCCTTAGAGCTGAGCTACTCAGCCCGTCTGCTATAGCAAGTGACTCTTGATTATTTTAAGTCATCTTGCAATGAGATCTACTTTGATCTGGCAGCTGACAGTCAAAGCATGTATCATGATGTAAGAGCTGAGCTTTATCTGTGCAAAATGTGTTGCTTTAGCTGTTCAAGTGGTTACACGTCGTGAAGCCCTAATTAAGTTGCAAAAGTCCTGGGAGGGACACGAAAGTGCTGTGTTTTAATCCACCAAACTTGGTCTTAATTATGCATCCTGAAAGTTAACTGGGCCAGATTAAAGGGGAAATGGGGAGAGCAGAGTGCCAAACTAGACAAAGTGAGAAAAACTCTGAAAACCGACTGTCGCCAACTCCAACATGGGGAAGTGACAGGACTGTAGTTGCAATGTAGTTCCAAGTCAGTTCAGTTTTCAACAGGCAGCTGGATATTATCCAATATACTGAAGAATCTTAACAGCACACCGTTCCAATTTCCACTGCCTGTGGGCCCATCCAGCCTGAAGACAAGCACCTGTTTAAATTCCCCATCACTGTCATGTGAGCTTCTGTGACAAACTGTTTCCATGGAAACCAAATTATCTTGACAAATGTTCAACAGACTGCTGCCTAATCCATCTACACAGCGTTGTAAATTAGTCATCTGTCTACTCTAGATCTCCTGTTCCTGATTACAACAGGCCTCCAGCTGGCCGGTAGCAGAAGTCAATGTATCGGATTGCTTTCCGAGCTGAGGCATTGGCCATAAAGGACCTCGGGCAGATGCAGTTAGAGGAAGTTAGAGGAAGTGCGGCAGAATTGTGAAAATAATAATAATTGCGAATTAGACTATGCAAATCAGTTCACTTCTTGTTTTTGTAGGGATCTTGAACCAGGCTGAAAATGTCAGTCCTCTCAAATGAATCCCCCCTCCCCCAAATACTGAGGGATAAACCAGAATGTCAGTTCCATTTCAAGGATTATGATGTTTTCTTGGCTAAAGAAACATGCTAACAGAAAAAGAGAAGACTACATGGCTGAAGATGAGTCACTGGATGAACAGATGTTATATGGGTTGACAAGGGGTGATTTAGGAGGAGCAGCCATAGTTTAGTGTGAAGCTCGCCATTTTATAAGGTCCCATGTATAATCCCTACCATCTCAATTTACAGATCTCAAGTAGCAGGCCTTGGAAAGGCTATTGCCTACGACCTTGGAGAGTCTTTGTCAGTCAGAGTGGACAGTCCTAAGCTTGATAGGCCATTGGTTTGATTCAATATAAGGCATCTGTCTCCCCTTTTTGTTATTTTAGCATGGTTTTACAGGCTGCAGAACAGATGAGCAATAGCATGACCAACCAACACTGCTATGAAGTGCTGCAACTTCAAGTTCCTTTTAAAAAAAATGTATTATTTGTATCCCGTATTTAAACTTAACCAAAAATTCAAAGGGCAGCTTCCACAAAGCACCACATAACCCTTGTCCTTCACAACTGATGAGTAACTGAGGTTCCAAAAATAACTTGCTGAAGTCTCCAGTAGAGCACTTCACAGAAATCAAGCCTGGATGTGTCTAGACACAGGAGTTGCTGTGGCGAAATCAGAGCTCTCTCAGTAGGACCACAGTTGGCACGCCAGCCAAAGCTGATGAAATGCGTTCCTCAGCTAGGAGTTCAGCAAAGAGTCTTTTGCCAGGCATGCCAGGTATGGTCCTCCAATTTTCCCTTTGGATGCACATGGCAATACCCTGTAACACGTACGGTAATCCCAGAGTTTGGGCTTTGCCAAACCCTGTTAAGGTAGCCTATCTTTCCTACCCGGAGTTGAGTGTTAAGAAAGTTGCCGTCTGTTCTTTTAGCCAACACTGTTGCCAAGGTTGCTTTCTCTTGCCGTTATCTATGATGGAGGCTCATAATGGTGTAAAATATTTCCTCTGAATTGCTGTTATCCATAATTCTTACGAGCGTCTGATAGTTAAAAGCCACCCTTACGGTTACATTAAGGAAGTGAAACCCACACTTATTAGTCTCTCATTTCATCCTGTTTCACGTCGCCTCACCTTTTTGGCCTCTGCAGCTCTTTTGCCCATAATGAACTCCATTTAGCTTCCCTGCAGTAGGACCTTGTCTTTGTTAATCACTGACCTGGCAGCATGAAACTGCATTGAAGAGCAGGCTAGGATTTCTTTTGTTGCTTTTCTGGATTCTCCACTTCCTCCAGCAGTCGTAGGTTCCAAGAAAAGGGAGAAAAATAGCCCAAAGAATAAAAGATAACTAAAATAAAATACTTTAAAGTTGCACAAGTTAGAGTCCTTGATTTCCCCTTCGTCTGCCCACAATAGTCAGATATGTGGGAATTTTAAGGGGAGGAGACAAAATGTTCAGGCAGTCTAGCAGTGGGGAACCTCTGACCAACAGACCAAATTAGGCCTGGCATTGGTCCTGATTTGACTCCAACAGTGCAAACCAGTATCACACTTGATGCTGCAGGTGATGTCAGGTGTGAGGAAGGTGGAGGCACAACCACTAAGGAACAATTGCAAAGGCCCGTTGCCAGCACTGATTGGTTGTGATAGCAATCCTGCCAGTATTGGCTGTGCTTTGGAGTTCCCTGTGAGGAACCTTTTTTTAAAAAAAATCATATTTTATTAGATTTTACAAAAGTTAACAACCAATAAAAGACTAACTAAAATCACAAAAACAAACAAAGCACACACATCAAAAATACACACAGAAAAATAGGGGGGAAAAAGAAAAAACATAAAAAAGAAAATTCAGCATAAAAAACACTCTCTTTCAAATCAATAACCTTCCAGATCTTATTTTCCTAGCTTCCACCCGCCTGCCTTTCTTGTATTCCACTTTATAAATTAATTCGGCAAAATCATTCAATATTCAAATTCATCCTTTGTCCTTCCCTTTATATTCTTATTTATCTTAATCACCAGAACCCCTTCATTTCATTTACAATGCCCTTAGCATTCATAAATTTTACAATATTTTTGTAGGTAAACTTTAAACTTCTTCCAATCCTCTTCCACCTGTTCTTCTCCTTGATCTCGGATTCTGCTGGTCATTTCTGCCAGTTCCATATAGTCTTTTACTTGCACCTGCCATTCTTCCAAGGTGGGTAGATCTTGTGTCTTCCAGTGCTTTGCGATGAGTATTCTTGCTGCTGCTGTAGCATACATAAAGAAAGTTCTATCCTTCTTTGGCACCAATTGGCCGACCATGCCCAGGAGAAATGCCTCTGGTTTCTTTAGGAAAGTATACTTATAGATAATTTCCCAGAAAGCCTTAATCCTTGGGCAGGCCCACCAAAGGTGAAAGAATGTTCCTTCCGTTTCTTTACATTTCCAACATTTATTATCGGGCAAATGATATATTTTTGCTAGCTTGACTGGGGTCATGTACCACCTGTAAATCATTTTCATAATATTCTCTCTTAGGGCATTACATGCCGTAAATTTCATACCGGTGGTCCACAACCGTTCCCAGTCAGCAAACATAATGTTATGACCAATATCTTGTGCCCATTTTATCATAGCAGATTTAACCGTTTCATCCTCAGTATTCCATTTCAACAGCAAATTATACATTCTCGACAGTACCTTAGCACTGGGTTCTAACAATTCTGTTTCCAACTTCGATTTTTCCACCTGGAAACCATTTTTCCTGTCTGAATTATAGGCCTCTCTTACTTGAAAATAATGTAACCAGTCATGCACCTTATCTTTAAGTTTCTCATAGCTCTGCAGTTTCAGTTTGTCCCCCTCCTATTCCAGAATTTCCCAATACTTTGGCCAGTTCGATCCCATATTAGATTTTTTCAAGGCCTTAGCCTCCATAGGTGAAAGCCACCTTGGGGTTTTATTCTCCAAGAAATCTTTATATACCCAGACATTGAAAAGTGCTTTCCTGACAATATGATTTTTGAACGCCTTATGTGCTTTGTCCTTACCATACCACAAATATGCATGCCATCCAAAAACATTATCATATCCTTCCAAATCAAGAATGTCTGTGTTCTCAAGAAGTAGCCATTCCTTTAACCAGCAAAAAGCTGCTGCCTCATAATATAGTTTAAAGTCCGGCAGGGCAAACCCCCCTCTATCCTTTGCATCAGTAAGAATTTTATATTTTATTCTGGGCTTTTTGCCCTGCCAGACAAATCTAGAAATTTCTTTTTGCCACTTCTTGAAACAGTCCATCTTGTCAATAATCTGTAACGTTTGAAACAAAAACAACAATCTTGGCAATACATTCATTTTAATGACTGCAATTCTACCCAGTAAGGAAAGCTTTAAATTTGTCCATATTTCAAGATCTTTTTTCACTTCAGACCAGCACTTTTCATAATTGTCTTTAAATAAATTAACATTCTTCGAAGTCATATTCACTCCTAGGTATTTTACTTTTTTCACCACTGTTAGGCCTGTTTCTCCCTGAAACCTTTCCTTCTCAATTGGTGTTAAATTCTTCTCTAAAACCATAGTTTTTGATTTATTCAATTTAAACCCTGCCACCTGACCAAATTCCTGTATTATTTCCAAAGCTCTTTTAGTACTAGGGATTGGCTCCTGTAATGTCAAAACTAGGTCATCTGCATGAGCTTTCAGTTTGTAATGTTTGGCTCCGACCTGTATACCCTGAATCTGTTGGTCCCTTCTAATCATGTTCAGCAAGACCTCCAGAACTGTTTTGGATTACAACCATGTCAGACCCGGAAGTGCATGTCCCTTTTTTGGGATTACAACCCCCCATTTTTTATTACAACCCATTTTTTTTGGAGGCCCCATTGGTGAAAGTGTGCCTTGGGTTACAACCAGTTTTGGTTTGCAACTGGACCTCCGGAATGGATTATGGTTGTAAACCATCTACCACTGTAGATCCAAACTGAGGCACTACTCAGTAGATCCACCGAGGAAATATGCAGATCATCATCACAAGAGTGCATACCAAGAATCCATCCTGAGAACCTATTGAGAACCAGTGGATAAATTCCTTAAAGAGAGCAACATGTTTAGCCACAGTTGTCAGATCCTGGAGAACAAACATGAACATAGAAGAATGGTTGGTCACAAATTCTCAGCTCATGAGTACATAACAGAATGCATAGTTGTGAAATTGGCATGCACGAAAATCTGTATGCTGGGGAGCACACTATTTCCTTTATTTAGAGAAGGGATTTTCATTCAAGTGTTCTGTCATACTTACACAGCTGCCAGAGCTGCTCCCCCGCCCATCTCTTGACCTTTGGATTCTGTGCTGTTGCAAAGATGGCAGGATGTCAATGCCCCCCAAATTGAACCTGTGATGTGTTTTTCTTTGATTTATGGGTTTGTAGTCAAACTTTATAAATAAAGTATCAAGCTGAGCAATCAATCAAAAGATAAGCAGATTCCTATCTTTCAGAAGGATTCTGGCCCAGTAAGTGAGGTCTCATCCATCTTTTGCAAGCTTCACTTTAGCTTATGACCAAGAGGGAACTCCTCCCAATCGTGGATTTCTTGGCATTAAATACTACTCCAAGTACAAGCTCTTAAAATGTATCTTTCACTTGTTGCTTTTGCTGTTCCAATCCAATTTCAAGAACACTTACATTTTCTCTTTGCACTTTATTATCCAAACCTTCCTTCAATGTTGTAAATTCCAAGGAAACAGTGCCATTTTAAATCCTCCTAGGTATTAGTGTAAATCTGTTTTGCTATTCCAAACACACACACACACACACACACACACACACACACACACACACACACACAAACACACAGACACAAACACACACACACACACACAACCGAGTACACTCAAACTGAATCCCGATTTGTTCTATTAGCATCCTCTGAATTTTTCTTCCAAACAAGACCAATATTATCATGTAATGTTTTGCTTTTCTTTAGCACAGATGGTATGAATATGCAGATTGGTGATTTTCTAATCAATACTGTTGCACTTGGGAGTATATGTAAGTATTGTAATAATGCATTAGTCAGGAGTGATGTTGTAACACACTGAGATCACACACATAAATCTAAGACACCACGTCTAGACACTCCAGGGAAGACAGCAAGCCATGGGTTAGAGCAGGCTTTAAGGGAGTGAAGACTTTCAAATATGATGGGGAAATAATGCAATTTGCAGACTTTAATAAAACCATTGGGGAATTAATTTCAGCAGGGCAATATTCTTTCTCAAGACATCCATGATCTTATGTTAGCTTTGCAGCTAATCAGAACAAGAGGCATTTTACCTGTTATCTCTGGCATAAGCACAGTGTGGTATCTGTGAATTGCACTAGATCTTTAATGTGCTGAATATGAAAATAATCCCTTTATAGATATCGGTTTAGCACTATAAAACTGCATTATGCAAACAGCACACAGACAGCATAAACCTTGGAGATTCAGAATCTGAAGAGCTTACAAATTAATCTCATAAATGCCGGCTGGAGCATGCTCTAGCAGAAGGCATCCAGCCATGAAACTTGACCAACTGAACCTGCAAAGTTTTAATTAGTAGCATTTTTATGATACGGTATAAAAGGACAATGCATGATTTGTGCCTGTTTTTATTTTTGCACACACATGTGTGCGATACACATTCCGCACACTTGAGTTCCTCCGCGAAGGTCTAGCTTTAATTCCCTCTCCTTCCTCTCTTTGCGACTTGAGTTGCCTTTGGCAATTTTGCTGTTGGTACAGCTTTTGGCATCTGATTTTTAATCAGGCAACCTCTGTTTAAATTACTGCCAACCGATCATGAGACACAAGCAAGTAATCTGCTGCACCATGCCAGCAGTCGTGTGATAAAAATGTCAATTTAAACTTGGCTAAGGATGACAAGGCACAATATTTTCCCAAGCACAGAATGAACTGAATGCATAACAGGATCCTGTCTATTAGGTTTACCAGAGCTATATAAGCAGTCAAGCCCACCCTCCAGATCTGTACTGAAGAACACTTGAAGACGCTAATCAGAGGAGACAGGTGTAACTTTCTGGAGTTACCTGTCACTCAGTGATGGCATTCAAAAGCCAGCCTGGTATGCTTCAGAAAGGTGGTGTGTGGATACCATCCATTATATAGATTAGTCACTAGGTGGCCCAGGATTTAGTTGTAAGGTAAAAAGGTAAAGGACCCCTGGACGGTTAAGTTAAATCAAAGGTGACTATGGGGTTGCGGTGCTCATCTCACTTTCAGGACGAGGGAGATGGCATTTGTCCACAGACTGTTTTCCGCGTCATGTGGCCAGCATGACTAAACCACTTCTGGTGCAACGGGACACCGTGGCAGAAACCAGAGCTCATGGAAACAACATCTACCTTCCAATCACAGTGGTATCTATTTATCTACATGCACTGGTGTGCTTTCGAACTGCTAGGTTGGCAGGAGCTGGGACAGAGCTGGGACAGCAGCTGGGACAGAGCAACGGGAGCTCACCCCATTGCAGGGATTTGAAGCGCTGAACTTCTGACCCATTATATAGATTAGTCACTGGGTGGCACAGGATTTAGTTGTAGCCGAGGGAAACCAGGAGTTTGTTGTATCTGTTCTGCTCTCTGTTTAAGAGAATCAATGAAGTTCTTTGTCTGCTTCCCAACTAGTGTGTCTTCTAAACCTTCCATAACAGGTGGCACTCTAAGGAAAGATATGAGAACCTCTTCACACAGTACATAATTAAACTATGGAACCTTACAATGCAACTGAATATCAGAAAGTTCAAAATATTACTTAACTGTGTGCTGGGGGAGTCAAGCCATATCCACTTAACCTATATCTCATCACCTGTGAACTGCTGGGTAACAATGAAATTCTTTCTTTCTTTCTTTCTTTCTTTCTTTCTTTCTTTCTTTCTTTCTTTCTTTCTTTCTTTCTGTTTGTTTTGCCATTCTTATCTTTATTTTACCCCCAAACCACGAGGTGGTGCATTTGCCAGAACTTCCCTCTTTCCTCTGCTTTAAGACACAAAAAACTGTCACCTCGGGTGCATATGGTCATCAATTCAAGTCTCTGTTTTTAGAGAGTTGACATGACATACCTGCCAACTCTACCCTTTTCAATTAAATCATAGACCTGATCTATGGAGAGCAAAGATACTGGCTGGCTCATCTGCACACAGAGAGAAAGAGGGTGGAGTGAGGTCAGAAACATTTCAAAACAACACCTGTATTGTTGGGGATAATAATAATAATAATAATAATAATAATAATAATAATAATAATTTATTAGTACCCCACCCATCTGACTGTGTTACAATATATGGAATACGTGGCTATGTGGCATCAGTTTGGGTAACATGTTTTATATATTGTTATAACCTTTGGGGGTCATTTCTGACCCCAAAGTTGCAGGGATGTTAAATTCTGATAGGGCTGGGGTTTTCCACTTGTCAGATCGAGAAGTAGCATTTTAAAATTTGGCAAGAAGCCACTAAGAAGCCTTTATATGAATTCTCCAGAATTTTGTTCTTGTGTGTTGCTTGTAAATGTTATTCACCATTTGGCAGGTGAATAACATGTCGATCAGAAACGTTTTACTTAGGCAGGGATATTTAATCACTGAAGAGGGTGAGGTTGTGAGCTCTTAATGAAACCTTTTTTCAAAAACAAGAAGTCGTGAAATCCACAGAGTCAGAAGTCTGGCCCCCACTGGCTGCATATGTGAAAGAAACATAACTCTTATTTTGTACAGAAGCGGGTGGGGAAGGTGAGAGTGAAAGTGCTCGTAAGAATTTGTGGCAGGTGTCTAAACACGGAGGTAAGTAATAAGCAGATATTGGCTCCTGTTGGGATCAATATGGAGGTTTGGTGACCCGAAGAGGTTAAAATTGACTCAAAAGTAGAGCAGTAAATCTTGCTATTGATTCAAAAAGCAGAAATCAATATATATATTATTATAAACATTTTTCTTTTTGTTGGAGATGATAAAGGTAGGGTGGGTTTTAAGACTTTATGCTGACATGGCTTGGACAGCTGAGTTGTTTATGCCATTTAACTAAGGAAGGAAGACAGGATTTTTCTGGACTTCCTTCCCTAGCCACTTCTACCGATGAAGTTGTTCTGAACAGATTTCAAATCCTATGCCCTTGTTTCCATTGCTATAGAGTTTGGATGTGGAAACATGCTTAGGCTAGGCAACTGGAGGCGTATCTAGGGTCCCTTGCACCCTTGGCAAAGAGCTGTACAATGGTACCTTGGGTTAATTCATCCTGGAGGTCTGTACTTAACCTGAAACTGTTCTTAACCTGAAGCACCACTTTAGCTAATGGGAACTCCCGCAGCTGCCGCGCCGCCAGAGTCCAATTTCTGTTCTTATCCTGAAGCAAAGTTCTTAACCTGAAGCACTATTTCTGGGTTAGCAGAGTGTGTAACCTGAAGCGTATGTAACCTGAAGCGTATGTAACCTGAAGCGTATGTAGCCTGAGGTACCACTGTATTGACGTACCGCCTCTGAAAAAAAAAGTCATGTTACCACAATAACTACATGAGAAATCATTACATTTTGCGCAACCCGAGTACAGTGGTGCCTCAGGTTAAGTACTTAATTCGTTCTGGAGGTCCGTACTTCACCTGAAACTGTTCTTAACCTGAAGCACTCCTTTAGCTAATGGGGCCTCCTGCTGCTGCCACGCCGCCGGAGCACGATTTCTGTTCTCATCCTGAAGCAAAGTTCTTAACCCGAGGTAATATTTCTGGGTTAGCGGAATCTGTAACCTGAAGCATATGTAACCCGAGGTACCACTGTACTTGAAATGTCCAGAGTGATGGCAAGGCAAAGAGGAAAGGCGAAAAGAATTTTCCTGTCTTTGTGCCATGTTGCAAGAAGGACGGGAAGCTTCTCCTGTGTTTGATCTTGCCCTGATAGCATCGTTGCATCAGTACTTTTTGCTCTGAGCATTGAATCAATGCCCGGATGCGCTTGTGCGCATTGGTAACCAAAACAAGGACCTGAACTGCATCTTCTGTCTTCACATTTAATGTACACCTCTTTCTCAACGAGAGCTGGGCTCCCAGATTAGGCCGGATTGGGGAAGAACGAAACATCCCAAAAGGCAGGGTTGTTCTATCTCCTGTCACAACTACAGAGGAAGCAATTCTTTCTATAATGGCAGAATTTTCTGGCGAAGCATAATAGAAAAGCCAAATTTGGGCCAGCTTGTCCCTCATGCTGTAAATGGGCAGTGAAAGAGAGAGAGAGAGAGATGTTCACAGTACATCATATACTCCATAGTTTCCAGACCTCTGAGCCATGTAGAGCTCTCCACCCCTTCCATACCCTCCAACAAACCACTGATCAAAAACTTGTTTTTGAGTCCCGGACTCTTGCAGGAGCCAGGTGACCAAGAAACAAGCATCTTTTGCTCTGGCACAAACCAGCTGGCTCACACCAGAACAGGGCATTCTGGGATCTAATCAGAAGCCAAGATGGCTTCTGTCATTCCAGGATATCATGCTGAAATCAGGACAGTTGAGGGGTCTGCCCTTCCTTATAGAGGATACCCAGAGGCGGGAGACCAGCATGGTGTGTGATCTAGAAAGGCAGTCCTACAAGAGCTGAGAATTTTTAGCCTGGGGAATACAAGATTAAGGGAAAGCATGCCAGCTGTTTTCAAACATCTGAAGGGCTACTATGCAGAAGACAAAGCAGAATTGTTCTCTTTTGCTCCAGGAAGGAGGATTACAGCTGATGGGTAGATACTACAGATGGGGTGGAAGAAGATCTTGGATAAACATCAGGAGAAACTACCTAATACTAAGAATGGGTGACAGGGGCATTGACTTCTTTGGAACCACATCCACACCATACATTAAAGCACATTTTTTAAACTTTAACAGTCATGGCTTCCCCGCAAAGAATCTTGGGAACAGTAGTTTATCCCTCACAAAGCTATGATTCCCAGACCCTGTTCTAAGGATTCTTGGGTGTGGGGATTTAAATGTTCTTTAAATGTATGGGTGTATGTGGTTGTGACTGAGATGGTGGAATCTCCTTCACTGGAGGTGTTTTAGCAGAGACTAGACAACCAGCAGAGACTAGACTGAGATGGTGGAATCTCCTTCACTGGAGGTGTTTTAGCAGAGACTAGACAACCGTAGGTCACAGATGCTGAAGTTCCAACGTCCCACATGCAGTTGGGCTAGACACTCTCCAAATCACCTCCCCAGCTAATTCTAAATTCTTTGGTATACTTCTTATTTTCCTTGTGTTAAGCCAGTGTGGTGTAGTGGTTAAGAGCGGTAGACTCATAATCTGGGGAACTGCAGCTGCTGGGGACCTTGGGCTAGTCACACTTCTCTGAAGTCTCTCAGCCCCACTCACCTCACAGAGTGTTGTGGGGGAGGAAGGGAAAGAAGAATGTTAGCTGCTTTGAGACTCCTTCAGGTAGTGATAAAGTGGGATATCAAATCCAAACTCTTCTTCCAAACTCTCTAAATGGCATGCTGCATATCGATTTCCTAGCTGCCTTATGGTCTACTTATACAGCAAATGCAGAATATTTTCTTTTCTTTTTTCTTTTTAAAGCACGCACACAGGCAAATGGTACTTCAACCTTCTCCAAAAAATATATTTTTTAATTAAGAGACTATCATCATGACATTTTAGAACCGTAAAAGCTGCATTTAGGGGGCAACATGAGGTTTGCCTTTAGATATGTATCTCTACAGGAAATCTTCTTAACTCATTTTCTCCTTCACCCTCCATGTGTTTCTCCACTGGAGTTAAAAACACACTGTACAACCCATTTCCTCTGTAACTGCGTTTTCCTTTGCTTCTGTGGTTTTAGTTCTTGGCTAGTGAATTGACAAGATGTTCACTCAGTTTTCATATATGTGCACTTCATTACAACTTTAAACTTCTAGAGAACAAAGTACCTAGGAATGCTGTCCTCCCTCCCTCATTCTTTGAAACTTCCACTTCATATGTATCCAATATAACCAAAGTGATATCGTCCAGCAAATGTTTAAATGAGCAGAACCTACCATCAAAACGTTTTGAGGTGATGCCTTGACCCTGTATACCTGAAGAAGCGCCTCAACCTCTGATGTCAAACCCCAGACACTGAGGTCCAGCTCTGAGGGCCTTCTGGTCATTTCCTCACTATGAGATGTGAAGCTACAGGGAACCAGGCAGAGGGCCTTTTCAGTATGGTGCCTGCCCTGTGGAATGCCCTCCCATCAGATGTCAAGGAGATGAATAACACTATAACCTTTAGAAGACATCTGAAGACAGCCCTTTAATGTTTGAATATTTTATTATGTTTTTAGATGTGTTGGAAGCTGCTCAGAGGGGCTGGGGCAGCCCTGGCATATTGGTGGCATATACATAATTAAATTATTATTATTATTATTATTATTATTATTATTATTATTATTATTGGAAATAACTAACAACTTCATGGTCTTCCTGTACAGTGAACTGCACTGCTGTACTGTATAGACATTTGCTTCTTCCTTTTTCACTGCAATTATGAGGCATAGCATTATTATTTTTTAATTCCCTCATATCAAACCCCTGGCTTAGAAACAGCCCACCCATTGGATAACTAAGCGATTTGTCCTGTATGTTAATCAACTATAACACAAGTATAAATATGTTACTTTAAGTATTTGGGCAGAGGCATTCCAAGTAGAAACTACCAACCTATATCTTATTTGTCTGTTTCAGGGATGGGGAATTTGTGGCGCTCTGGAAATTGTCAGACTCCAATCCCCATGACAGATGGTCAGGGACAATGGGACTTGTACTGCAACAACCTCTGAAGGCCACAGGTTCTCCATCCTAGGGCTAGCAAATGAAATTATGTTGAATAGGCAGTATTGGGTCTGAAAAGCCAGTAATTTCAAGCTTCTGCCATTAATGTTTAAATAATACATTGAAAAGCCTATTTATCCACAAGTCTTCCATTCTGAGAGTGACCTAAAAATAAATGTGACAAGTCTAGTGTGCAGCCCTACTTAGACAGATGCTGAAGTGACTGACATGTCCATGAG